>NW_013665968.1:223754-231783 GCF_000517525.1 Limulus polyphemus | reverse complement strand
CTCTTGGGCTACTCTTTTACCAACGAATAGTGGGATTGACCGTCACATTATAATGCCCCCACGGCTGAAAGGGTGAGCATGTTTGGTGTGACGGGGATTAGAACCCGCGACCCTCAGCTTGCGAGTCGAGCGCCTTAACCACCTGGCCATGCCGGGCCTTCTTTTTATTTGTTTAGAATTTTGATTTGTAGCTCCGGGATTGACTGTCACTTTTATAACGCATTTATAGCTGTAAGTGTATTCAGCTTGAACACGTCTCGAGTTCCACACCCTACAGTCCACAGCTTGACACATTAGCAATTAGGTCACACCCGGACTTCTGATTTTAAACTTTTGGAAATTAAGAAAACTAACTAAATTTTTACATATGACAGCGTGGATATTTTTCTAACTTCTAACCTGTATAAGTCATCTCTTATTCATAATGGGAAGTTACTTTAAGTGAATTAGTAAATAGAAGATTAACTTATTTCTCAATTAATTTATAACTAACCTATCAATTTTGTAAACAACTTATGTGTGTGTGGGTATTTAATTTGTAAGTACTTTATACGTATCTATTTTTCATTATTTTTTTAATAGAATTACCTACCTATTAAATTATATTCATTAAAATCCGTTGTGAAATTCAAAACACCATTTAAAGTTTTCAAAACCTAAAAAATCCTCTGAAATTACAGCAACTGGTTATTTCACCATAGCCTAATAGTTGCAACTTTTTTTGGCGGGTAAATTCTGATGCGAACGTGTTCCAATATTTTTTGAGATGATATATATAACCAGTTCTACTTGTTCTGCATAGAAGTACTTGCTGAGCTACCGACAAAAGGATTCTACCCAAAAAAGAGAAGAGAAACGTGATTTTTCTGCATATTGATGAAAGAAAACTTTAAAGGAGAAGTATTCTTGCATAAAACCCTAAACTTTGTCGTTCTCTGTGGTATCAGATAGTCGCGGCATTCCTCCGCGGTTAAGCGCGTGTATTTGTTCCATTCCAAAGAATGAATAATCATTTCTGCTTCAATCCCCATGCCAGGACGTTTCGACATCAAAGTTATCACTGTCGTATCTTCATTGATTTCCTTTCTCCAGTCGAGTGAACCTGGTGATAGCCTTACGTTTCACGGTTTACAGCGGTTATTGTGCTTCTACTAAACATGATATGAAGAACTGGCCGAATCCCGAGTTTGTAAGCGAGATAAAGGCGTGCCTCTTAGAACATGCTTGTTCTTGTTTCCGTCATACATTTAACTAATTGTATTTCACTCCGTCTGTATGTGCATTTATATATATATATGCATTTATGAATTTCTAGTAGTCGTATTGACCTGTCGAGTGCAGGTTTATCCCACTCTACTATACCTGTGAACATAGCCGGACAGCCTTTACTTTACTTCACTAAATCAGCTGTATTTTCATTATGTTGTTTTTGTACTGTTTTGTAATTTCTCTGTTATGTATTTTTGTAATTGAGGTATGATTAGTATTGCTGGAGTTGTCAGCCTAGTTCCCACAGTTTGTAAGAAACAACATATGGAAGTATTAATTGGAAATTTACAATGTTTTTATCTAATTTATATGCGGCAATATTAACTTTTTCGAAAGCGTTTTGTTTTGTTGCTCTATCTATCTATATGTTTTTTTTTGCCTGTTTATCTCGTTTACTTAGGGCACGGGAAAAGGACACAGACCAGAATGAATCTGGCCAAACAAACGTCATCAATTATTTAGTCTAAACCAACATTCAGTTGTTGCTTTTTTTTTTTAAAGGAAAACAGCATATAAGACTGGAAATAATACTGTTTAGAATTAGTAAGACTAAGTAATCGCGTGACACATAAAATGTTTTATACATATTAATAAATATAAAAAAAAGAGACTGCATTAAACCGAATGTCTCTCTAAGTGTCTTTATACATACGTCTTTCCTATATTTTGGTGTAATATTTGTTTCTGAAATCCTTAACTGCTTAATTCACAATTTCAGACATTCTTTAATTTGTGAATAATTTTATTTGTTACATATAATATACTTTGCGCATAACTCAAGCTTTAATTTACGGTACTACTTTTATTATATTTATATCATGTAACGTAATTTTGTGTCTGTGTTGCCTTATAATACAGTAAACAAAAATATATAAGTGAGCCGTATGAACCTTTGCAGTTGGATTCTATAAAATACAGACGCTTCACTCTTTCCAGAAAAGCAGAAGAACGTGATGTCTGGAACTACAGACAAGCCCAAAGGTTAGCCGTTCATCAACACCTGTCAGGACATAAATCACCACATACAGGATACACGGACGGTTTCTTTTTCTTTTCTCAGATGTCTTATCCAGTCTGTCATCAGTATCTGTCTTACTTATTGCTCTACATTTCCTCTAACGGCTTGATTTTTTCCCAGTATTTTTTGTTATGTTACATCAAATATATGTAGAAGTAGACATAGCATTTCATGATGCTTTTCTCCAGTTTTCTATCACGGATTTACCTGAGAAGATGCCACATATCTCAAGTGTTAACCAATGAATTGTCCATAGATCAACAAAAAAAACATTGTAGTATAAGCCGCTTTTTGCCAAGGGGTCATCAGTCCTTCTGTTTAAGTCATTTTTTATACATATTGGTGACCACAAGTATAAGACTAGTAGCTTGTATCTACTTGTATCATTATAATGAAGTATTATTGTTTAATTTGTGTAGTGCATATTAGTGTATAGAAGAAGCTGTAAAGTGAAACGTTGAGTGTTGAATTAAATAAAAACAACAATTCGGTGCTATAAGTTTGTATATTTCCGGTATGAAGTATCAATATTGTTTTTTTAATGATTGATTCTTTGAGACTACGATTTGTAGATTTTTGTTTTTCAAAATAATATCTGGAATATGCTCCCCCTTAGAAACCTATTCTTAATCACAACTTCGGTTTTATTTGCGCTTAAAGAAATTTGACGAATTTACTTAACAACTAAAAAACACGTTAAGACTTAATTTTAATATACTAAATGTACTTTCGCATGGTCCCCAAAAGTGTTCTGTTTCAAGAGTAAATAAACCCAGAGTTAAGAGTAACAAATATTTCTATTTCTTGCTTTCGAAGTTCATATGCCACGCTGTGTTGTAACTTACAGAGTGCATAATTCTTCTCATGATCCATAGCATGCGCACCTTTTACTGACATCATGACAGTACAGATCGCAACGTTAAGTATCCCTTATGTGACGTCATTTTAGTGTCTACTAACTGAATGACTGACAGACAATACACCACTGTATAATGGTGCGAGTGGTTCAAACAGGTGACCCCCCTCCAGGCGGCCTTTTGCTTCTTTTTGGGCAAAAAAAAGTGACCAAGTGGGGGAAATGATGCGTTTATGTATGTATATATATATGAGGTTAGATTTTATTTTCTGGAGAAAAAGCAACAACAAAAAACGCAGCCATAAACAAACACCCAACACTAGGAACAAACGATAAGGTGGGGCATCATTATGTAATATGTCCTGGTCTCTTAGGTACCGGCGGAAGTAAGACCCAAACGTCTTAAACGTAAAAAGAGAGCAACCACACTCCCACTTCTGGCTGCAAACAGCAATAGGTGGTAAAGATGTTGGACGTTTTGGACTTGAAAACCGGTATGTATTCTTTTTTTAGACGTGAAGCAATTTGGGTCTTACTTCTGCCGGTACCTCAAAAACCAGGTCTCATTACATAATGACCCACCTTATGGTTTGTGTCCCTGTGTTGGATGTTTGTATCGTAGCTGCGTTTTTGTTTCTCCAGAAAATTAAATCTAACTGTAGTTCATCTAAGGTTTGGATATGCTATGGTCACGTTATCCTTCCTTCTGATGTGTATCTATTGCTAAGACTTTGTAGTTTACATATGCTGTCGTAATGTAATATGCATAGCGTGTTATCTGTACAGACCATCAAACCACCGGTGCATATTGAAAATGTTAAACTTCAACTCTCAGTTACAAACACAAATGCTCCTTCCACCAAACAATCATAATGTCACCTGTCGAGACGGTCTTTCAGCTTGCAATTACAAACAAGAATAGCTCCCCCCGCCCCCACACATACACTCACAACCAATCAAAACCATAAACAATCAAAATGTCAGCTGTCGAGACGGTCTTTCAGCTTGCAATTACAAACAAGAATAGCTCCCCCCGCCCCACTCACAACCAATCAAAACCATAAACAGTCAAAATGTCAGATATTGGACAAATCTTTTAACTCGCAATTATAAACGTGATAGCTCCTCCCCAACAAACAGTAAAAATCTCTGCAGTAGAGCCAATTTTTTTTGTTTATTATTACAAACATAAATATCTATCCCAAACACAAACATCCATAATGTCAGCTGTTGAAACAATTTTTCAGCTCCGAATTACATGCATCATTACCTTTCCCCACAAAATGTCATCTATTTCTATAGACTACAAAAATATTATTAGATATTCAATCACTTACTATATTGAAGGGAAAAAAAGTTGGAGTCGAATACATAAAGGATACACAAAGTACGCCTGATAGAAAACTGCCCGCAGGCGGATAATTAACTTCCAAAGAAAGTTAAGTCTGATTGTCTAAAGTACGACAAGTTCAATGGGTTGTAAGTGAAGTCTGTCCAAAAAGCCTGGAGAACTTGGGAGACAAATGCAATGTTCATAACAAGTAGCAGTCATTCTAGGTGTACTTGATTTGATTACTACTCACTTGAAGTTGTGTTCTTTTATTGACGCCTACAGTCAGCAGCACAACTGCTATATATACATATGATGTGTACGGTGGCGAATAATACCACTTCACACACACACATGCACTCTATACATATCTATGCATAGATACACACAGAAAAAACGAGAGAGGGAAAGATGAGGACATCGAATCCTATTAGAAGGCCATACTCGTTTACAGAGGCGAAGCCGGATGCATTAATCTTTTATATACGGACCGTGTCAATATCAATTTCCTTTAAAAATGGGAAGGATCAATTGCTTCAATTAGAGAGGGAAGGGCGTGAGAGTGTGAAGGAAATTACTGATTCCACTCTCATCAGTTCTCCATTACAGCAAAGATGAAGAGTTATATTTACATTTTTTAGTTAAACCCTGTATTTCTTAGTACCTATACTGTCACACCTTGTAAGTGCTAAAATGTATAAAGAGCATGAACCTGTCTTGAATATCCACAACCTAGTTCTCCCGAGAATAAAAGAAGTACCTGTTCAGTTGTTTTCACACTGGGGGAATTAAGTTGTTTTCACACTGTAGGGGGTTCAGAAGGTTCATGAGCCCTTCTTACTAACTTGAATATCCATAATATAGTTCTGTCGAGAACCGAGAATAAAAGAAGTATCTGTTCAGTTGTTTTCACACTGAGGGAATTAAGTTGTTTTCACACTGTAGGGGGGTTCAGAAGGTTCATGAGCCCTCCTTACTAACTTGAATATCCATAATATAGTTCTGTCGAGAACCGAGAATAAAAGAAGTATCTGTTCAGTTGTTTTCACACTGAGGGAATTAAGTTGTTTTCACACTGTAGGGGAGTTCAGAAGGTTCATGAACCCTCCTTACTAAATTGAATATCCATAATGTATTTCTGTCGAGAACCGAAAATAAAGCAAGTACCTGTTCAGTTGTTTTCACACTGGGAGGAGGGGCCTCAGAGGGTTCATGAACCCTTCTTACTAATTTGAAGATTCATAACCTAGTTCTGTCGAGAACCGAGAATAAAACAAATACCTGTACAGTTGTTTTCACACTGTAGGGGTGGGGCTTCGTGAACCCTTCTTCTAATAGGTAATCAACAGTATTTCACATGAAACGTGTGTGGGTGGAGGGTACCAAAATGAAGGGAAATGCTGTTTAAAGATTTAAGAAAGACTGATAAGTTAATCAAGATAAACGTGTTATCATTAGAAACAAAACATTTATGTTATTTGTATCAGTAATATAGTAAGCAATACTTTGATTCTACAACGGACAGAGTGGAGTTGGATGGAACATGTTAGTTAGCAATGTGGACATAGAAAATATAACTAAAAACTGTTTTGATTAAATTTTGTTTTTATTACCAATAAATCGAATATCAACCGACATTTTGAAGGTCAGAAAATGTGCCAGCTTAGAAGAGCAAGTCGAAAAATGAAAACAACAAAAGTAGTAACAAACTGCGAGCATGTGATTTTGTCATATACGCACGTGTGCTTTAGTTTCGTGATAAACTTCCTTAATCTTATATTTAGTAATGAATAACGAAAACACGTTTTTTGTGTTGTACAAAAATTTGATTTGATTTTGTTTTAAAATGAATAGAAAATTATGGTATTTAGGACATGCTATAGGCACAAAACAGTGGTATTGGTATTTGCATAATAATAATAATGTCTACAAACTTTTTTTACTGGACAGTTGTCATTTAGACGTAAATTCGCCAAAATCCACATTCTACCCCATTATTGGGGTATTTTTATTTATACAGTACCTTAATTTTTCTTCGTAGTCTAAGCATGTTTGTTTCAGACTATGGCCAGGCGTGGCCTAGTGTTTAGCCTGACAAACTGGTCCAAGGTCCGTGCCGCGAAATGCCACTGAATACTTTTCGCACTTTAGACTGTGGGGGAGTTATAAGCACGATAGTCAATCCCGATATTCGGTTAAAGTTAGCTATGTTTGAACCTCAAGTTATTTGACCTAGCCGTTTGGCACCAAGTACCATACATTTGATACTATAGTTTTTCCACTTCTGAACTTGCGTTTCGGATTTATTCACCTGCTGATGTTTCTAAGTTGTAAATTTTAAATATAAGAACTATCTTATAAAACGATAAACCATACCATAAGTACAGTTATTTCTAGTGATATCAGCTTGCAGGCGTATAGTTACATGATCGACCAACAACAGATAAGTATGTGGGGTCCTTGTGAGTGATAGTAATTTTCCTCAACATTAACTCAGATTCCTGACTTCCGGCCTGTAGCACCTCCTTACTAAGAGTTGACTTAGATCAGTTGTTTTTTTGTTTTTTTACAGAGACTTTACTTGTATTCAGTAATTAGATATGTAATAAGATAGCTGCTGTAGTGTCTTCCTGAACTGGTATTTAACTTGATTGGCGAACAAGGATGTTCACTCATGCCACCAGTACCTCCTCCTCACCTCTCCTTGGCCTTTGGCTTTCTGGTCATTATAATTGAATGACCTTTGGCAAAATATAATTGGGGACTAGAGAGTTTCTTTTTAATCAAAATAACCAGAGAAATAGTGTTTGTTGGGATGATGTTTCTCACAGTTTACTGTATTGTGAAGAGGACGCTATTTCTTTCCATCTGGAGGACTAGTAGTAAATAAATTGTCGTCTTTTTTATCACCGAAGTCGCAAACCATTCTAGCACCTGGTTTCAAAACACCCTCTAGCACCTGGTTTCAAAACACCCTTTTGCTTCTCGGGTACATTTTATATAGGAAAATTGTTGGAGTGGTTTGCAATATGTGAGAAGAGTAAAGATATACCAATTTCAATAGAACATTTAACTGGTTTCAAAACACCCTTTTGCTTCTCGGGTACATTTTATATAGGAAAATTGTTGGAGTGGTTTGCAATATGTGAGAAGAGTAAAGATATACCAATTTCAATAGAACATTTAACTTTCAGTTTTGTTTTTGCAAATCACGACATTTAATCATCTGACAGATTATGCCAGATTTTAATGAAACCACTCATCATCTGTTTATACTTTTGTCAGTAAAGCACTCTAAAGTTTTAAAGGAACACATTGCACACAACTTTTCAAGGTCGATGAAGGGTGATGGCTGAAACGTTGAACATGTAGTTCTTCTGCCCTTACAGCAGTTATAACCATCTTTTAATGCTTGGAGACGGCTTGAATGGGTAATGAAGAAAAACTTTAAAATAAGTTTAACATAACAGTAAGTGTACAACGTTTCTAGAAGGTTTTGTACCTGATGATGACAAAACCTTGTCGAAACGTTTTACATTTGCTGCAAAGTTAAACT
>NW_013665968.1:217542-223595 GCF_000517525.1 Limulus polyphemus | reverse complement strand
AGTTTAACTTTGCAGCAAATGTAAAACGTTTCGACAAGGTTTTGTCATCATCAGGTACAAAACCTTCTAGAAACGTTGTACACTTACTGCTATGTTAAACTTATATTAAAGTTTTTCTTCATTATCCATTCAAGCCGTCTCCAAGCATTATTAGTCTCAAAGTGGGCTCCTTGTCATCGAATTTGAAATAACTATCTTTTGTATATTGAAATTTATTTTTTACATACATGTTAATTAGGGAAGACGAAATGAAAATTGTGTTCTTTAATCAAATACTTAAATTCAAGCCAGATAAAACATAATCTAAGAATCAGTAATTTTAAAACACCATGACGTGCGAAATATACAATTCTTTTCTTGAATCAAGGACAACAGTAAGGCCTGAGCTCAAAACGGATTTTAGCAGTTACAGTAATTCTGTTTTTTTTTTCCTTTTTGGTAGTATTTACAATATTAAAGTCTTTCCATATATATATACACACACACATTAATGTATATATTTATATATATATATTTACATACATAAAGAACTGAAGATTAATTTTAAACTGTTTATTTGCGTGCTGTGCTATACGCATTGTTTCCTGCTCTTGCAAAAGGACCTCTAGTCCTAACGTGATCACTTTGTACCGTGTGGAAAACAACTGAAATATTTCGGGAAGAACACCTCCATCCCATATGTTAATAGATCGAAATACACTACAGGACAATCTTTTGTGACATGTTTTTTTTTTTTTTCAATTCCATTCTGTATGGTTTACATTACACAAACATACATATATATATATGTTAAGTTGCAATGGCTATTATTTGACATTATACGCGTGCCCTATTGATTTTGAGAAATGAATATCAATTATGTATACAAGTGTAGTAGATCATTTTGTACAAGAAAAATACAGAAACAAATATTTTCTTTTATATATGTATATAAGGCTATGATTGTCCTTCATATATATTGCATAAAATTTAGGGCACGGATATTAGCTATAAGTGCATGTAAATACTGTATATCTTTTGTATGAATGCCATGAAAAATATGGAGAGATTTCTTAAATATAAATATATGTTACTACAATACGAACCAATTGTGTTTCCTTTTGTGTTATCGTGGAAGTGTGAATAATTTAGTATGGAAAGCCTGGTTCATCATGTATCGTTATCATTACTACTCTTGGAAATACTGGTCTAGTTATTTCTTTTACCGGGGCTTTAAATACACAGATAAATTGTAGCATATAAAACACTGTCAAGCTAGAATCAGAAGCCACATTTCGCTTGTATTATTTTGTAATGACAATAAATAAAACTTCTTCTTAGTCTTTCTGTAGTCGCATTCATGTTACTGCGTTTGAAAGTATTGCATTTACTACTAATTCTCATCTTGTATATGCTATAAACGATTGAATACAGCCGCTCCCCATAATTACGTTCAATTTATGAATAAGTTATTGTTAATTAGAAATATATTTATCACTTAACAATCCAGTTTAAAGCGAAAGAAAATGTTTAGTACATTTCACTTAGACTTCACTGTTTTACACTGGAATAGCTAGAGTGTCAAATTACTAGAAGGCAAACCAGTCTTATTAAAGCAGTAACGGTTATGCCGAATAATAATAATACACTGTACCTCAAAATAGTAAGGAGTTTATTTTGAGCATTGTTTAAGTACATAATACAACATATGATGGTTCAAAAAATCTAACTTAAATTTCTCGAATCAATACTTTCTTTACACTACTTTATTTTCTGAATGTTTTTAATCAGTTCCTACTGAACTGATAAAGAGGTGAAAGATTCATAGTTAAAACTAACATAAGCAAATAATATAAAACGTTCCATTTGGTGTTTTATTCCAACTTGTTGCGATCAGTTGTGGTGAAGTTATCTGTGAAACTAACGATAGTTCGGTTAAAACACTAATGAGAACTGTAGGTATGCTATTGGGAATCAGTGTTTGATGTATTTAATATTGATGCGTTTGACAATTTACCGTAATGACTTTACAAGACTACAAATACGTGCGATGTATGAATCACCTTGGTAGATATAATCGGAAAGGGAGCCAGCACTCTCTTTGTACGGATGGCAGGGACGCCCGTATTAAAGCAATACAAAAGACATCTGGATTTTCTTTTCTACAGGTCATCAGAAGCTCTATCTCCGGTGTATATGCCGCTTTTCAGCTATCCAGATCCCAAAGTGGAAAACCGGCGAACAGCCAAAACCGAGATTTCTTATTTTCGTTCATCATCATCGTTCTTCAACAGGCGGCAAAACAAATCGAACCAGAATATCCAATTGTAAAATGTTACTCTATTGTAAAACAGTCATATAAATAGTATTTTAAAGATAACTAAAGGAAAGATATAATGATGAAAGCTGAGATTCTATTTAAACACCAAGCTTTCGATAGACAAAGTGGAGAAGCCAGTAATGTAGGGATTGTATACTCCATGTAAAGTCGAGACGGCTTAGTCTGTTATGTGATCATTAGCCGGATAAAGTGATATGTCCACTTCCATCTCTATCTTGTTTGATTCCTTTTTTCAAGTTCAGTAGCCCTACATAGCCCTTGTATTTAGTGATAATTTTTTTCTTAATATTTGTTGACAGATATAAACATAAGCGTAGAAAGCAAAATGTGTGCATGTGTGGAGGAACACAGATGGAAGTGAATCAAGCTCGTCAGAAGTGGGTCTGTTGAAGTAGGTATTTTGGGGACATGCCCCTCCAGAAAATTTATAATAAGAGTGGCAATTTAGGTATGAGCCAGAATAGGATGAAAGTTAGAAAAAATGCAAGCGGAAGCAAAGTCAATGGGAAAATAAGCAGTTAAAGGCTATCTTACATGACCTCTCATTTTTGACCGTAGGCCTAATCGCTTTCTTGCCTTTTCGTCTCTTTATCTTCAACTACCAAGCTGATTTTAGAAATTTTATCTGATTAAATTTATTATATTAGATTAAAAAACTATTCAAGTTGGATAAATCGTAAGCCTATCAAAATGGTATTGATTATTGTTAGATTTAGTGTGATAATACCACCAATGACCGAGACTCAACGTTTAACATTCATTCTATAGGTATTGATTATTTCGTAGTAAATTGTGTTTTTTTGTATTCGTATACATTGTTGAATGTGGTTGTATTTGAAACTATTAAACTAGAACTTTCATTTTTCGAATGTTCAAAAAACAAAAACAGAAATTACAACCAACATGTTTCTACTTTCTAATTTGCTAAATATTTACGCACGTGCTTTCTGTACAAGTACGGGAATTTAAACGTGTTGTTCACTCTTCTTTTTAAGCCCTGCTTTAAACAATAGATCAAGATTGTGTGTATTTTCCCACGTCTTGAAACACGTGTAATTTGCACACGCCAAATACTTAAGTTGCGGAAACAGGTGTCGCCATGTTAGGCTACAACCTCTTTATTTAACTCTCTTTTCATTAATAAACCAGTAAACAGGTTGTTTGTATAAGCGAAATCTTAAGAAAAGCTATTTATTGTATATCATATAAAAGAATAAATTATCCGTGAGAGCCCACGCTTCACATATTTATATCATACTTCGTATTTATATCATACATTTTGATGTTAAGATTTCAAGACGTCAAGACAATACACTAAAAAAAAACAATACAAAAATAATAAAGTATTCTGCTACTTCTGACGAGGAAAGGGCGGTTTATGTGTTACTTGAACTCGTTGTAACACTATAATTCCAAAATTTCTGGTTTTTATGTGAAAGTTTAACTGTGAAGTTATGTTAATTATAATTCTATTACGGGTTTCTCACACGTAGATAATTTACATACGATGACTAGACGTACAGAGACTCGGAGCCTCAGGACGACTGGGTGTAGGGTGCCCTTTTAAAAAATGTAGAATGTTACAGAGTCATCGTATTGATAAATATCGCTTTTATATCGACGATTTTGGAGTTAATGAATATTTAGTGAATTACTGTTTGCTCCGAAGAAGCGTGGGTGACCAGTCTAAAAAAAAATGATCAATCTGGCATATAGATAAATATAACTTACCACTGAGCCCATTATTAAGATTAGTTTTCATAGTTTTAAACACAATATTAGTTAACATACTCGTAAGTCCATTATCAAGATTAGTTTTCATAGTTTTAAACACAATATTAGTTAACATACCACCAAGTCCATTATCAAGACCAGGTTTCATAGTTTTAAACGCAATATTAGTTAACATACCACCAAGTCCATAATCAAGACCAGGTTTCATAGTTTTAAACAAATATTAGTTAACATACCACCAAGTCCATTATCAAGACCAGGTTTCATAGTTTTAAACGCAATATTAGTTAACATACCACCAAGTCCATAATCAAGACCAGGTTTCATAGTTTTAAACACAATATTAGTTAGCATACTCGTAAGTCCATTATCAAGACTAGGTTTCATAGTTTAAACGCAATATTAGTTAACATACCGCCAAGTCCATTATCAAGACCAGGTTTCATAGTTTTAAACACAATATTAGTTAACATACTCGTAAGTACATTATCAAGACCAGGTTTCATAGTTTTAAACACAATATTAGTTAACATACCACCAAGTCCATTATCAAGACCAGGTTTCATAGTTTTAAACGCAATATTAGTTAGCATACCACCAAGTGCATTATCAAGACCAGGTTTCATATTTTTAAACACAATATTAGTTAACATACTCGTAAGTCCATTATCAGGACCAGGTTTCATAGTTTTAAACGCAATATTAGTTAACATACTCGTAAGTCCATTATCAAGACCGGGTTTCATATTTTTAAACACAATATTAGTTAGCATACTCGTAAGTTCATTACCAAGACCAGGTTTCATAGTTTTAAACGCAATATTAGTTAACATACCACCAAGTCCATTATCAAGACCAGGTTTCATAGTTTTAAACGCAATATTAGTTAACATACCACCAAGTCCATTATCAAGACCAGGTTTATTCATAGCTTTATTCACTACGTTTGACTTTTTCAGGATTGTTTGAGTCTATAAATCATGAAGTTGCTTTAATCATTATAACGAATTGTATTTGCTTTCCTCAGCTCAGTTGCATCAGATCACATAAACCTGATGCTATTAATATTAGTAATAATAATAACAAAATGAGTAATGACATTCTTGTGATCTATGAATCACGTAGAATCCAAAAAATAAATTAATCACGGTTCAAGTTATCGGATTTCTTTTACTGAGTAATAACAGATCTTGTTTCCGTAATAAGCGTATTGGATGAAGTTATCAGAGAAAAGAGATGAACCACTTGCTGGTTCTATAATAATCCTCATTCTGATATCCAACACAAGAGGCCGCAGTTATCACCATGACATTGTTTCGAGCACTCTCATTAATATCACTTGACAAGACAATGATGGCGAGTATAGCTAGTGAGTAAGCACGTGAGTGTGGATGCCCAGCGCTGCCTCAGTAGGAGGACTATATATTATGTGGAGGGCATGGGTTTAATTGCTTTGAGAAAATACCAGCTTGTAAGTTTTATTTAGCGACATGTATATGATCGTGCATATCTATGTTATATATAGTATGTACAAGCATAAGTATTCTCTCATTGAGAATTTTAGATAGAATTATAGAAAAGAAAAGAGCTTATTAGGTTATTATGTGATATTTCCAACCAATCTCTACTTGTCCGAAGTAATGCAATATTTCTTATTTAAAAAATTTAAATTTTCTCGGTGAACAACTGTTACGTTTCAGAATTTCATATGGTCTGAAATTGAGTTAACTGATAATTAAAATTTAGCAATTAAATTGTACTTTGGATTCAGTATTTAAATAAATGCCAATATATATATAGTCAGTTTGTAATATTTGCCAACAAGATTAATACACACAGTTTTCTTTTATACAAATACGTTTTAATATACACACAACAATACAATTTACAACAACAGTTCTTACAAATAGTTATTACAAACAATGATTTATAAACAAAAGTTTCACAAACTTACAAGCAATGTAATGATTTCCTTTTAGTCTAGAACTTCTTCGATATC
>NW_013665968.1:202868-216570 GCF_000517525.1 Limulus polyphemus | reverse complement strand
AAAGAAGAAATGTCCTAGTAAAATTAAGAGACTTTGTTTATTTTAATTTGTGTTTGTAACTTCTGTACATTTAATCAAGTTATTGTTAATTATCTATTGGTTTAATGTAAGTGACTATTGTTCGGGACAAACAATACTAAGGAAGAGGCAGTGTTACGATAGCGGAAGTCACGTGACGCTGCTAGCACATGCGTAACTGAGTTTCTCGAATTATCAGGGAACTCCTCGAATTTTAGTATATAAGCCTGACAAGAAAAGCCAGCGGGAATGAATGTATGGTTAAATGAACAGTAGTCATGGTGAGTTTTGGGTAATTTATTATTCTGTTTCGAGCTAGTGTGTGCTTTGTACTCGTAGAGAGCAAAGTTATCGAGATTGGGAATCACTGTGATTTATAGTATGTATTATAAAAGTTGTTAAGTTTAAAGTGATGAGAAATGTACTGACTGTGGACTTTCTGTGTACTAAAAGTTTGTATCGAGAAAGAATAAACTGGTTTAATCAAGAAAGGACTTGTATCACTGAAGTTCCTCGGAAACATTACAAACAATATAAAGTTTTCTTTCTAGTCTGGAACCTCCTTGATATCTTATCGAGGGTTCACAATGAGCGAGTTAATTACGAGTTGATGTAGATACGATCTGCTAGGAAGCTAGCTAGCTTTTTCCTTGGCCACACACACTAGATTTTCCACGAAGAATTTATATGTTTTCGTAAAATTACTAATGTCCGATAAGAATCCACTGAAGTTAAATGATTTGTAATGTTTGAAATTTATAAATATTCCTGGTCAGATATCTTAAGTTTTCCGATTGTTAAGCATTATAACAATCACAGTTATAGCTTTCAAAGGTTTATAGCACACTGATTATAGCGAACTAATAATAGACACTCTTCTGGCACATGGTATTATTTATATCTATAGTCATGGGAAGGTTTTCTAGAAATTTCAGTCTTACATAACAATACTGGTTAAAGAGTTTATGCATATAAATATATTGTTGATTCTTACTCTCGAGAATCTTCTACAACCTTTGGAGAATAGGCGGGTGTTTCGTAATAAATATTTAACAGTATCATCTATGTATGTTTCTAAATATAAATTTAATCTAAACAAACGTTGATATTAAAATAAATATATGATAACAAATTCGTTGCAATAACCATAATTTAAAAACAATAACAACAAAAACATCTACTTGTGGTTGTAAACAATACACTGTCTCTTTTGGCATGCATGACTTGATATTTCTCACACAACAAAGATTACAGGTGAATTGTCTAGCATCTAAGAAAAACACAAAAAACACAGTATATGGTGCGAATTCTAAAAAGAGAAGGGAATTTTGAAAGCACCAATTTAACTAAAGATGAAAAACGAGAGATTTTTTTTATGTCGTTCTAGTGATAATAACAAATAACTGCGTGAGAAGGAAATGTTACAAACACGTATATTAGACCTTTATAGTTCCAGCAGATATACAATATGTATTCAGCAAAGAATATTTTGTAATTAATTAGGTAATCTTTCCGTAATTTCAACCCAAGATGAAAGACAAATATTGCTTTATTTACCCCTGTGGGAACGATCATAAAATACACAACTTTATGTATGCTTACATGAGTGATAGCAGGATGTCAGTCAATGACTGGTAGTTTTATCATTTTAGACTATTGCTGCTTATCTTATTTTAACATTTCATATCGTATCAACCCACATCGTGTTCAGTGACCAAATTAATATGGCATTAACTTTTTATTCGCCATAACTGTATATTATACAAATATATTGAGAAACCTATATAATGTCTACTTCTTATGTTGTAATATACGTGTAGACATACAGATTGCGTAATTTCGTATTACCTGAAACTTACAAACAATAGAGTTCCCAACTGAGAATTTCCTTGTTGGAACGTTAATGACGGGATTAGTGGAACGGAACTGTTTGGCTTGTAACAAACTGCTTGCTTTTATTCAAATGGTGTCGGTGACCACAAAGTTCAAGCTGTCAGAGCTGGTCAGTTGAAGCCATTTATACATTCGTGGGCTGTACAATACGCATCACTGTCCCAATCTCCTCACATCAACACGTTTCTAAAGTTAGTTTTTGATATGGTTTAAGAAGTGGATGACAGATTGTATAGGAATAAATCTTCTGGAGTTTTTCGACTTGGCGTGAATATTCAAAGGAGGAGTATGTCACTTGAGAGAACTTGGTGTGTATATTCAATGGAGAAGTGAGCCAGTTAAGGGGAGTTGGCGTGAATATTCAAAGGAGGAGTGAGTCAGTTGAGGGGACTTGGCATGAATATTCAAAGGAGGAGTGAGTCAGTTGAGGGGACTTGGTGTGAATATTCAACGGAGGAGTGAGTCAGTTAAGGGGAGTTGGCGTGAATATTCAACGGAGGAGTGAGTCAGTATGGGGGGTTGGCGTGAATATTTAACGGAGGAGTGAGTCAGTTAAGGGGAGTTGGCGTGAATATTCAACGGAGGAATGAGTCAGTTGAGGGGACTTGGCATGAATATTCAAAGGAGGAGTGAGTCAGTTGAGGGTGTGAATATTCAAAGGAGGACTAGGTTAGTTGAGGGTCAGGCTAAGGAAATCTGAGAGCCAGGTTTTCGAAACTGAAATACAATAACCTAGCATGGATTCATGTGTATAGTCTTGAGGTAAAAGCTGCTGTTTTTGCTTACGTTACTTTCTTACTTCTTTCTTGCTTTATGAAAGTGTGGAATGAAGAGGTTTTCTTTCAAATCACTTTTAAGATAAGTTTGTTTCAAATCAACAAACGCCTGCAAAATATAGAAATGACAACTTGAAAAACAGTACAATAGTACCTATCTATTATCTACTCACCCTCACACCCATTGACCCATCCATCCATCTTTGTGCAAGAATATTTGTGTATAATAAGAGCCTACAGAAATGTAGGAATATAATGTAGTTGGTGGGCATGTACATTTTATATTATCTGATATCTCTTAGTACTATTAATAGTATTTCATTTTGCCAAGTATCTTATAGATATTTGTTTTGGATATTTGTGTAAAGCTACCCAATGGCTATCAGCGCTAGCCAGTTTTTATTTTGATCTGATAGACTATTGATGGATTCCAGCTTACTACTCGGCTACGTCCGGCTCAATATAGATTACATATCTTGAATGTTGATTTGTAATAAGATTTACCTTGATAAAGTCACTTTGATAACAAAAAAAGTGAATATTTTCGTGTCTACGGATACATATTCATATTGAAAATTGTTATTCAATATACACTCAAATCTGTTAGTGCACAAAGAACGAATATCAGTACTGCGCTACATAAGTTGTTATTTAGTTGTTATTTAAGCTGTTATTTAGTTGTTATTTAAACTGTTATTCAAGAGAAAGAGAAACTGAGTTGTTTTCTCAAACTAATCGTCCAGCACTGATTTGTCTTCCCATGCTGCAAGCTACTCATATATATGTCGCATTTTGTTTGTTTGTAGTTAAGCACAAAGCTACTCAATGGGCTGTCTGTGCCGTATTCTCCACGGGTATCGAAACCTGTTTATAGCGTTATAAGCCTTCGGACTTGACGCTGAGCCATTGGAGGGGGCACATGTAACTCAGGAATTATTTCATTTAGAAAACACACGCCCTTTTATCTGCTTTATGTTTAAAGCGTATTCATTATTAACGCCAAAATTTTCAGTCGCATATTGGACGGACCACAATTTTCTTGTGAAAGTGTAGATGGTTTCACGTGTTGTTCTGTTATAGTTGAGAGGAGAAAAAGTAGTTTTGATTTTGAACAATGAGATTTCGGTTTTTCCTTTTCTCTACACGTTTGTAATTGATTTCGATTACGCTCGTGTGTCAAATCAGAACTACGATCACATGGTGTATAATTGTTTTCAGTTTTCTTTAACAGAATAAATTTAACGGAATTTTGTTTCTTTGTTTGTATTTCATTAAAGCACAAAATTACACAATGGGCTGTACGAGCTGTGCCTACCCCGAGTATCGATACCCGATGTTTAGCGTTATAAGACCTCAGACTTGCCGGAAATAAGTTAAAACTTAGAATATCGTTTCTACAAAGGAAAACAGTAAAGATGTGTAAAGAATGCGTTGCTGTATCTAAAGAATGTATTGCTATACGCTGATAAAAACAGTCGTGGTATTGAACGACAACAACAACCGTTGGCCTGTGAGCTCGTTCAGTAAAAACATTTTCTAGCAAATACGTATATAAAGTGGTGATGGTGTTTTGACCACGTTAATAATGGTAAATTACTAAAGCTTGGAAAAATAACAACTTATCTCGACGTAAATAAAATGCCATAGTGAAACATTTGATACTGATTATCCATTGTTATCAGCAATTTTCTTGGCCTTCAGAAAATCCGTACTAGTGATGTGTGTTTATCTTTAGATTAAGAAATAAACCTGGACGCTTTGAGGGAACACGCTCCCATTCTTTTATTTTTCGTTTTTTTCCTAATTACTCTGGGAAGCCTAAGCTCACTAGAAGCTACGTAGGAGAACGTGGTCTACATAGAGAGTACTCTCTATATCCCTCACTCGTGAAATCCAACCTTGATGCAGTACACTCTCTGAGGTCTATTTTAAAACGACACATCTTGTATATAATAAGCATTTTAGTAAGTGTTCATTTTGTTCTTATATTGTCTTCAAGCTACAAAAGCGCAAGTTACGCCTATTGACGCCAGAACAATTTCTGTAAGGTGCTGAAACCCATAGAACAAAATCGAAACCTCTGTATATTGTTTATTTGCGTTTTGAATTTTGCGCAAAACTACTCGAGGGCTCTTTGCGCTAATCGTCCCTAATTTTGAAGTTACAGACTAGAAGGAAGGCAGCTAGTCAACACTACTCACCGCCAACTCTTGGATTAATTACTCTTTACTAATGAATAGTGAGATTTATCGTGCATCATAACGTCCCTATGGCCGAAAGCACAAGCATTTTTTGGGACGGTTTTCGATCCTGCGACCCACATATTGTAATTCAAGCACCCTAACCACTAGACCATGTCAGACCTTTCCCGTATATGACAGAGACCACACATTCCAAGATATGGGGCAACTTACTAAAAATTGATTACTTCGTTTAGAACTTGGGCAGGTGGCAATCTTACTTACCAAGCTAGTAATGTTTATAATTACACTTTTCTTCGAACACCACCAGCAGGTGTACAGTAACCCCGTGCGTCAAACTAGGGTGTGCGTCCGTACCCTCAGCACCTCTAGTTCTCGTGCCCATGGGTTTGACCACAACGTTTAATATTATTATTTTTATTAGATCAATGCTTAGACAAAAGTGTGTTGGATATGGTTTCTTTGGTTCTTTTTGAAATCATGTATATTATATTCGATTTGCTGATAAATAATGTTTCCGTATAAATGACACTTTTTATTTACAGAGGGTTAAGTATGTTATAGTCAGCAAATCACGTGACAAACTTTGTAGATACAATTTGCAGTAAAATAGAGTATATCAGAACTACATTTTGACATCGTTTGGCGGGAAGTATGATGCCACCGAAATGAGGTATGGCAGTCTTTTCTGACCCAAAGTATTCGAAAACTTAGATCATAAAATTTGTTCCGATTAGAGATTTAGAATTTTCAAGACGGGAATATTCCTTGTACTCAATCGTTGTAGAACAATGGGATGTAGATCAAGTTAAAGCACCAGAGCCGTTCAGAAGGAGACTTGAAACAAAGTACTGCGTCTTGTAACAGATGAGATTCCACGAACACAACAGTTTGAATTTCAGAGCTAGCGTTAATACTCTCGTTTATATAAGAATAGAATATATAGTTACTTAACACAGTTTGTGAAAATCATTAAGTGCTCTGTTTCGAGTATGCACAGCTGAATTAAAAAAGCCTGGTGGGTTGTGAGCATACATATAGGTTATAAAAACCTTCAGGTTTTCTTTGTTCATCTGAATTACTGCCCTAGTATTAGGGGTCTTGCGTGATGTTAAGTGGTGTAGATAAATGCAGCCAGCTACATAGCTTTGTGATCCAGCTCTGTCAATCGGTGAAGTCTTGGCACGTGAAGCATTAGTTTGGGTTAGTGTAATATCTTATAAATGCAATCACTTTATTTAAAGATATAATACTAGTGATAGAATACTAGTGAAGAAGGCAACACTACTAATGAAGCTTTTGGTCATCAGAGAACAGGAAGTGCCCATCGTGTTCTTGGAATAAGTTAGCGCAGAGCTACGTTATATATGAAGTAACGTGAATGGTAGTTTTATTTTCACGAGTATAACAACGTAGCTGGAAAAAAACAAGCAACTAAAACACGTGCTCTTCGGTTCTCAGTTAGAAAAAACTATTGTAGTTAGTAAAGAATGGTTCCAGTCCGAGCTGTATATCTCTCGATAAACTTAGAAATTTCCAATTTTAATGGCGCCTGTTCGATTCTGTTTGAGATTTGATTAGATTAGAAATGAGATCAAATAACATTAACCGATCTTTAATCTATATATTTGAAGAAACCAATATGAAAAATTAATAATGATTATTAAAGTGTCACTAGTTAGAATAATAGAAGAAGTATAAACAAAGGATTTTCACGACAGTTTGTTTGAAACGGGCCACTAGGAAACATTAAATAATTGTTTTGAAATTGTATATGTATTATCGAGCATTTTTTAAAATCTCTAGTTGCATTAAAATTGTGAACTTTATAGGAAAGATGACGCACGTGCAAGGGATTTATGTAATAACAGTCTAGATAGTTCACATCTTGAAAGTGGTCAAATTGAAATTTAATGTCGCAAAGGCATGACATAGAAAGAAAAATAAACAACCAACAGAAAACAGATACGACTGAAACTAATGTAAAAACGAATCAACAAATAAAACACCGAGAACCCCATAGTGTATTTAAATGAAACCGGTTTGTTGAATGAGTGGGTGAAAGTTTAAACCTTCTTCTGCCTTGCTGGATTTTCATATTGTACAGTATTTAGTTTATCCTCGTTTTGAGCTGGGTTTTTTTCCAACTTTGAACGCAGTGGAAAAGCTAGGATATATATATATATATAATGTGTGATTAGATTTCGCTTGAGGCCTGAAAATCAATTGGTTTTTTACATTAATGTATAAGCTACAAAGTTGTAATCAAAGAGATTAGTCGGAGTAAGTACAAACAGACACAATATAAATCATTATCCTACTAAAATGTCAGAAGTTGGAGTAGCTAAATCACAGAACGAATTTATTGAACAGAGCGATAATGACACTTTATAAAAACGACTTATATAAACTAATGCATTGGGTGTTGCCGTGGATGCGAGAAGTGGCGTCACGAGCGACATCTTTAAGCACCTATATAAGTGGTTCACGGCGAATTCCTAACCGTTCAACACGCAATGCAGCCACCTATAGATATCGGAGGTGGAGGAATATATGTCTCAATCCCACCTAAGAAAGATATTCGTATAGCAAAATTGTTAAATGACCTAGTGCCAAATAATATAATACTTCGGAGAATGGAGCCTCCAATGTTCTTCACAGAAACCGAGGAGCTGTTACAGTAGAACATTTAGGGTAACTGAAACTACATCCCAAGAAAATCTGAAGCAAACCCCTCATCTACAAAGTGAAGGTTGTTGTTATGAAAAAGAACCTTCTGATCCAAAAAGCCGTTGCGATAAAGCTGGAAATATATCTTGATACCATCAACAAAATAAACAACGATTTGGAGCTGACAATACTCACATGCCAAAAGGTCGGATGCATCCTGCCACATCTGGATATATAATCCAAATTTGACCTCTGTCTTTTACAGAAGCTTGTTGAAATGTATATTTTGGTGTCGGGCAGTAGTGTGTAATCACGACCTTCATAAAGAGTACAATCAACGATTGAAGAAGTAGTTCCAAGGCCAGAACAAAGTTTTTATAAATTTTGATAAACTTCCAGTAGATGCTGATTTTATTTTTCATTATTATATATATATATATGTGGCTGCAATGTTTTGTACAATTTGTTTTCGAGAGATAACCACGAAGTAAGTTATTGGATATTTTTAGCACGTAAAACATTTTATATGAGTCTGTATAAATAATGATTCCCACGATGGATAAGCAGTAATTTCCAGTCTTACAACTCTTGAATCCGGGATTCGATTTCCCGAGGTGGACAGAGCACAGATAGCCCATTGTGTAGCTTTGCGCTAGATAAACAACAAATCAAACATGAAGGACGTAATAATACGTTTAATTCTTATTATCTGAAACGAAAGCTAACAGACTTCTGTACTTCCCGAAGTCAGGGAGTAAATGAATTGTTGCAGGAAGCAATAATTTGAACACCAAATTTAAAAGTATAGGTATTATAAACATATAGTTCATCATCATTATAAACAAATAGTTCAACATCAGTGTTTCATATAACTTTTGCGATATCGATTAGAAACATACAAGTGTAACTTAAATTAATTCTATACAATTATATGGCACAGCGGTATGTCTGCGGACTTACAACGCTAGAAACCGGGTTTCGATACCCGTGGTGGGCAGAGCACAGATAGTCCATTGTGAAGCTTTGTGCATAAATTCAAACAAGCAGACTTAACATCGTATACACAGTTCACAAATGTCTGAATTACAAATATGTAAGAACACTCAATTTTCAACCTTGGGAAACAGTACGAAAAAAATTAAAGTATGGTTGTAAAAAAAATTAGACAATGCTTTTTTTTTTTACTTTTTATTATAAAACCTGTAAAGGAGATCCTTTTGTAATGAAATAACAATATTTTGCATAATAGTTGAAAAACTACTGGAAGAAACAGAAATATAGTGAATTGAACAAACTATCAAAAGACTTGGGATTAGAAAAACTGGTTTCGACATATTAGTGGGTCCTATTCAGTCTCGTGTTGTCTTCTGCCAGGGAAACTGGTCCACAACGTGAAATTGAAGAGGACATAATATGAATGTGAAACTGGTTTTTCTGATTGCAAGCTTTTTCATAGTGTGTTCCATTTACTGTGATTTTTTTAGCTAGCAAGTCTGCACAATAAACTGTCTATTCAGTATCCACTACATGGACGTATATCAAGTCAATCGTTTGATTTCTTGGACCTTTTTGACATATGTATTTATTTTATTTATATTATTATTGCCATAATAAATGTTAAACTCTTATCTGTCTTTTTTTTTTCTTCAGAAAGTGTTTTCGAGATATATACTTAAGCATTTTTAGAAAGTGCTTTTGAGATATACACTTAAGCATTTTTAGAAAGTGTTTTCGAGATATATACTTAAGCATTTTTAGAAAGTGCTTTTAAGATATATACTTAAGCATTTTTAGAAAGTGCTTTTGAGATATACACTTAAGCATTTTTAGAAAGTGTTTTCGAGATATATACTTAAGCATTTTTAGAAATTGTTTTCGAGACATATACTTAAGCATTTTTAGAAAGTGCTTTTAAGATATATACTTAAGCATTTTTAGAAAGTGCTTTTGAGATATACACTTAAGCATTTTTAGAAAGTGTTTTCGAGATATATACTTAAGCATTTTTAGAAAGTGTTTTCGAGACATATACTTAAGCATTTTTAGAAAGTGCTTTTAAGATATATACTTAAGCATTTTTAGAAAGTGTTTTCGAGATATATACTTAAGCATTTTTAGAAAGTGTTTCGAGATATATACTTAAGCATTTTTAGAAAATGTTTAGGGGGGGGCATTTATTTTACCTTAAATAACGTTAGTGAATTAAGCACGCTGATCTTAAACTGGAAAATTGTTGTTTCGAAAGCGGTTGCGTGAATGTATGACTCACGTCTGAGGAAATTAAATAAGGGATTGTGGTTTAATGTTATCTTTGTTCTTCGGAAATGCTGCTGAAGCGCATGGTTTGTCAGTACCGGTTTCGTGACTTAATTGTCACTCTCCAGTAATCTGGTAACGTAGGTAACGTTTCTTCGCATTTAAGTTGCTTCTTTTCTTGGATATTCATTGGCAGATTCCACTGGCCCCTTCTGTCTGTCTGTCTGATCTTAAGTAGTAAGTATTTATTTACATCAAAAAATATATTATGTTATTCATGTGAAGTATATGGAATTATCTTCTTTCTTTCTGTTAACTGTACATGAAACATGATGAAAAGTGAAATAATATATTTCATATGCTATGTAGCTAGTCTTTTAACTGAATAGGTTTTAAGAGCTTAATGTTACAAGCAACAAAAATTATACTTGTGTAGCTTTTTATTTTTATATACTTTCTGCGAGTCCTCTTTTGAAATAAAAATTATTTTTTGTATATCCTCCGCAGATAGTTAGACGTCATTAAATATTGTTAATGATGGTAGTTTCGTCCAAACAACCTAAACTAGGATCTTTTATCCTTCAGTTTTTTCGCTAAGCTTCTTTACTTTTTTAGTTCAATGTTAGTATAAGATGGGTAAATATATTTTTATCTGTGAGCTCAAGAAATAGAATAAACAATTATGGATATTTCTAGCATTGCTGCCCTAAACCGATACGAATATATTCTGCTTATCTAAAAAAAGTCCAGGAAGCATGTAGTAGCTATACATCGACTTATTTCAGTACAACAAAATTATTAGTAGGTGTTGTTTTATACTGTTTTTGTTTTTGATCGTTCGTAACTACTAGGTAAAATATAGCTATATCGGTCCACACGCTAATGAAAACACCCGAGGACCTTGCACGCTGGTGGTTCTGTTTTATACTGTCGATTATTGTTTTACGGTGGTAAAGTTGGCGTTCTCCGAACAGGAAATAATCCACATTGTTCTGTATCTAAATTAATCTGTTATGAAACCAATGACCGGAAATCCTATGTTAAGCTATTAGAAATAATAAGCTATTACTCACTGATTATACACAATTATAGTCAGTGGGTAGGCCTGCTGGTGTGCAAACTAAATATTACTCTAACTTGATTAGCTTCATTAGCCATTCCTTTTAATACTGGCAACTGTTTGGACCTGTTTTAAATACTTAGTATATTACCATTATTATGTATATTCTGAAGGCAACCTTGACGAACGAAGATCAACATGCCCAAGGACTGAAATGAACATATTGAACGTTATCTGATGATGTTGGGACCGGGTGTGGCAAAGTCATTAGCGTGCCAAGACTTTTTATCTGGGGGTTCATGGTTTGCGTCCCTCTGTCGTGAGAGCTCGCACTCCATACTTTGGGGCCATAAGTATGTTATAAGGGCGATGGTCAAATTTCACTATTCGGTCAGTCAAAAGTAACCCAATGGTTACCAGAGGATTCAAAATTAGGAACAGATAGCCCTTGTGTAGTTTGCTGTGAATATTCTAAACAAACTAACTATCTTTTGATATTGATAATCGATTACAAGCTGTAAATTGAAATTGGTTCACCTTTAATACATGTTTGTGCAAGAATCAATTGTGAGGTTAAGACTGACTTTAAATATTGTTATAACCTTCACTTTTTTTATAACCTTCTTCTTGTTTTCATGTTTTCACAGTCAAGCCAGTCCTTTGGGTATATGGAGAGTGCAGGTTGGCCTGACCATGGAAAGATGAATTAATTGGAAAACGTTTAAACAATTGGGTTAAACATTTAAAACTGCCTGATTTGTTGATAGTTTAGCAGTGTTTCTAGAGAACAAACGACACTACAATTTTTATTTCTCATAACCATTTTTTTTTCACATGATAGACGCTGCTTGAGCTATACAATCCGTAAGTTGATATACAAACGTTCATTGTTGTAGTACAAAGTAATCAGCCATTGTAGCCAGAAGATATTGTAATGCAAATCATTTTGGAAATAAGCATTTGGAAGAAAATGGGTTCCTGGTGCATATCTAAAAAATAATCTTTTATTACAATAATTTGAGTTATTTATTTGATGCTGTTACTATTATTATATAAATTGAAACTATTATCATCATTACCAAATCTAATAATGCTGGTAAACAAATACTGATGTAACATGCATGACCTAGTGCTCTTCAAAAAAACAACAACAACAACAACATCATATATATATATATATATGTATATCAAACTTATTATTAGCTATTTTGTTAAGATTAATGGACAATCCTTTTAACTTAGCAAATTACAATCATTACGAACAAATCATGAAAATAGAGCCAATTATGTACAATAAAGATCACCTTATTTTATGCAGTCTCTTTCATAATACTCTAATTGTAGCACCATGCTCACGTTGTTCTGTATTTTTAGTGCAACCTTATTAAATATAAATACACGTGTATTTTCTTTAAGTGTATAATGTTCACATTATGTCAGATGAGCATTCCTCCCTTAAATAGTAGCTTTGGAATTGTAAGTGATCAGTATTGTGGGTTTATTTGCTCGTCATAAAATAAATGACCATATGTACACATGTGTTTGTCTGTCCAGGTATCAAAAGTAAAATATTTCGACTACAGTGCAATTTTGATTAACTGTTAGACCCATACCGCCTATTATATCACCGGTTTTCGACCGCTGGGTGGCGTCAATCTTTCCGGGGGGGGGGGGCGAACGTTTGAATGATCCCATAACAACTTACAAAAATATTGATTTTGGAAAATATAATATAATACAACTTAGCACTCTGTTGTCTTTAACGTTTTTTTTTATTTTTTAAACGCGCTTTTAAGTAAAGGACCAATCAGGGGCAAATTTGCATTTGGAGGAGGGGGGGGGGCAAGTACCAAAAAATGTTTGCTGTGGGGCGTGCGAGTAAGAAAGGTTGAAAACTCCTGGTGTATATGAATGTATAAAAACATTGAGAGTTACAAAGTTTCCGGCTTGAAAGAACTGCTACACAGAGTTGTTTTATCTCTGTCCACAGAAAGACTTGGATGCCAGAGCTACAGAACTCGCTAACAAGCAGGAGGAAAGTGACATATCTAGAAGAAGACTTGTGGAGTTATGTCGGGAGTTTAAAAAGAATACGCCCGAGGTATGTATCACTGGGTGTTTTCTTCTTTGTTATTTAGTAATCCACCCATAAAAAGGTGTTTTCACAAAGTGTATATCACACATATTGGCATTTATTCAACCTTATGTAAAATTCACCTTTTGAATTATATATCCATGCATATATATTATAACGATATCAACTTTATGGTATATATACTTGCTCCATTTTAAAAACTGTACAGAATAATAAGTCAAAGATTTTAGCGTTTTCATTATTTTAACCCTAACTGTTACATGGATCACCCTTTGTTCATTACTTCTTCAGTTGTGGTTCAGATTGAAATTAGTCCTAAGAGCTGTTAACTTTTTTGAGTGTTTTCAGATTTTGCTAGCCAGCCCTATTTTAAAAACAAAATTGCATGTAACACGTCGAGTTGTCACGCCAGTTCTTTACTGTTTACAACAACTAATAATGTCTTACTGTGGTGTTCTACTGGATGTTGGTACTTAATCAGTATTTATGGCGGATGAACATCCACTACGGGACTTAGGTTCCCCCGTATCGCCACTAATGCATAATTTGGTTGTATTTAGGTTCCCCTTTACCGCTACTAATGCATAATTTGGTTGTATTTAGGATCCCCTTTACCATTACTAATGCATAATTTGGTTGTATCTAGGTTCCCCTTTACTGCTACTAATGCATAATTTGGTTGTATTGAGGTTCCCCTTTACCATTACTAATGCATAATTTGGTTGTATCTAGG
>NW_013665968.1:185532-202625 GCF_000517525.1 Limulus polyphemus | reverse complement strand
CGTATCGCCACTAATGCATAATTTGGTTGTATTTAGGTTCCACTTTACCGCTATTAATTCATAATTTGGTTGTATTTAGGTTCCCCTTTACCGCTACTAATGCATAATTTCATTGTATTTAGGTTCCCCTTTACCGCTACTAACGCATAATTTGTTTGTATTTAGGTTCCCCTTTACCGCTACTAATGCATAATTTCGTTGTATTTAGGTTCCCCTTTACCGCTACTAATGAATAATTTGGTTGTATTTAGGATCCCCTTTTACCGCTAGTAATGCATAATTTGATTTTTTCTCCTACAACAGTTAAAAGTCTACATTTATAATGTCACGAATCACTGTCATAACTGATTAATTCAATCATATAAGAAAATAGTGTGTATATATTTTATTCCTTGATAGAAAACTATGCACTGGACAGTGAAGCACCACTTCTTCTATAATACATTAAAAATGGTTTGATTAGAGATGCCGTATTGTTTTTAGGTTGTCGCTACGTCTCCGTACTTTTATAATTTGGAAAAATGCTGCACTTTAAGGTTTCTGTTTAAACCTTGTAAAAAAATTGCTGACAGGTGGAAAACAGAAGGAAGAGGTAGCGACGTCATAGGCGTGATCGAAACACGTGAAGTTAGTTTTACGTTGGGCGTGAGAGAAAAAAACAGAATCAGCAAATAAGTTGCCAGAATTTTTATTTTTATTTTTTGCGTTAAATGAAAAACGGTGACAAAAAAAACGGCAAGGTATATCGGCCTAGCAGAGAGCTCCAATATTAATTTAAACGATTAAAGTATGGGTTCACGACTTGTAATGGATAGGGGTATGGAAATTATGTCAAACGTTGTGATTTTACTTTATTTATGTATTTGTTTTTGAATTTCGCGCAAAGCTACACGAGGGCTATCTGCGCTAGCGTCCATAATTTAGCAGTGAAAGACTAGAGAGAATGCAGCTAGTCATCACCACCCACAGACAACTCTTGGGCTACTCTTTTACCAACGAATAGTGGGATTGGCCGTAACATTATAACACCCCCACGACCCTCAGATTGCGTTTCAAGCACCCTTACAGCCTGGCCATGCCGGGCCTATGCGAAACATAATAAGGTACAACTTTATAAATTAAATAATTTACAAAGTACTTATTATACTCGTGCTGATGTTGACAATTCATACAACGTGCATACTCATTATACATACATTCATACACAAACACACACACACACACACACATATATATATATGTGTATGTGTGTGTGTGAATATTTTTCCAAACTTTTATTAGATTAGCTTTGTTTGAGACGGATTTATATAAGTCCTATCAGAAATGGACATGAATGTTGAACTTGCCCCATTTTTTGGGTGTAAAGAATAAATTAAATCTATTCAGGGCATTCAAGGTGTATGGGATACCGAAATATAATTTAAATATCCTGAACGTAGAAAATCATTTTGCATGTAAAGGATACGAATATATACTCTAGATATTCTGAGTATATGGAATACCAAAACCCCAATTAGAAATACCGTATGTATTGGACGTCAAAACTCAACCAGAAATACCTGTAAAGGATACGAATATATACTCTAGATATTCTGAGTATATGGAATACCAAAACCCCAATTAGAAATACCGTATGAATTGGACGTCAAAACTCAACCAGAAATACCACGTGTGTAGGATTCTAAAACCCAACCCAGAAATACCACGTTTATAGGATGTTAAAACCTAGCCCAGAAATATCTCCTGTGTAGGATGCTAAAACCCAACCCAGAAATACCACATCTACAGGATGCCTAAACTTCGCCCAGAAATGCCACGTGCAGATGATTCCAAATCTCAGCCTAGAAATACCACGTGTATAGGATACCAAGACCCAGCACAGCTATTCCCCAATATATGATACTAAAACTTAAATCCACGAAGACACTATGTCAATAAGCTTTTTACCTCCGTAAAGGTCTTTTTTTCCAGTAACGTTAACAAAGTATTTAATTACAATTATTGTACACATTAATAATTCTAATAACTGCTCGATTGTTCTTTAGAAATAGTTTGGAATAGGCTGCATCTTAATCTTAATAAATTCAATAGTTTTATGGAATTCGTTGATAAAGATACTCGTTTTAACAGAAGGTACCTCAGTTATCTTCTCCATCTAGCGATATAACTGCAAAATGTGTGCCGATCGTAGGAAAAACCAGCGATCACATTTCTCTAATATACAGGAAACATTAGGTAGAGGGCGCTTTTCTACACGAAGAAACATCTAAATAAAATACACCTAAACATAGAAAATCAAAGTGTGAAACTGAATATCCTAGTTTCAACTGACGACACATCCACCCACATTATATCCCATCAGCATGTCTGTACGGCTGGTTCTCTGCATAACATTTGCTAATGGTCCTCATTTTGTGTTTTATTCGTTTTTATATTTTTGTTTATGACACCTAATATGCTTCTTCCTATAATGATATAATGTATAATGATTTTCGCAGCGAAAATACAAACAAGACGTAAAACTCAAATATTTCTTATTTTTCTTTTCGAATACTTTATGTAACCTTACACGCTTATATTTCTCGTTCCATGAACCGGGTGTGGCCCAGGATTAGCATGTCTAGGCTACGAATCAAAGGGTTCATGGCTTGCTTCCCGTTGCTGCAAAAACGCTCTCTATCCTTTGTTGCCGTGGGTGTGCTCTAAGAGTGACAGTGAAATCGCACTATTCGGGAAGAGAAGAGTAGTCCAAGAGATGGCGGTGGTGTTATTGACCACCTGTATTCTCTTTAGCTCATGAATCCTACAGAGATGCGGGTTGACCCTGAGGCAGAACTCTGTATTTTGCAGCCGGAGAACCGGGTTCGAATCCGTGCGATACCAAAAAATATTCTCTCCTCACACACATTAAGCTATAGGTGCGTTATAAGAGTGACAGTTAATATACTAGCGTGGTTGATAGAGTGCTGCTGACTGGCTGCCTTCCCTCTGGTCAGTAGTTCAAAATTAGGAACAGCAGTAGACACCATTAGTACCTTTGCCATAAATATAGATAAAGAATTATGGGCGACTATGTGTTGATATCCCTTTTTAGCTTTGCAACAAAATTCCAAATATAAATTCTCGCTTCTTGAAACTTTTTTTCTTTTCTTGCAGCCTTATTACTTTAGTATTTGATCGTAAAATGTCCTGAGGCAAATAACATTGTTTTGCTATTTGGAGAAATAATAGAATGTAAAAGACTAATTGACCTTTTTACTGGGCATTTAATAACATTTTCACATTATGAAAGGAAGGAGTATCGTGAACATCTAAGAAATAAAATCCCCTGAAAACCCAGCTGGTCTAATCATCTCTATCTAGAAGATTTTTTGGTGTTTGTTAGAGCGAATAGATATTTGTAATCTACATTAGATGACAGTAGTGCTGTCATTATATCTAAGAACCCATGAATTATAGCAAAGGAGAGCACGTTATAATTTTTCAATCAAACTATATCTGCCATACACAGTGCCGACGAGACCTTTCGTACGACACCAGGGCTCATTAGGCCAACTGGGATCGACAGACACTGTGGCCGTCTAGGCACTATATATATTTATATATATATCATCAACTTTCATGAACAATCACTGTTCCAGCATGAACCAAATTAAGCAAGTGAATGTAATTGTAATCAAGTTTATCTATTTACAAATCAAATTGTTAGGATAAGAATTAATAATACAACATTATTCAGACAGTTCTTTTAGTCTGTGACGCTGTGGCCCATAGAAAAAACGAGTATGCTGAAACTTCAGGTTGTGAGAAGTTATTTTATTTTTTATGGTTGTATTAGTCGTCATTTCAACATGTGGATTCGGGATCTTAGTCTACTGTGCAAGCTTTGAAAAGCGAAATAACAAGATTCTCAATAAACATTTGGAATAATATACAATAACACACATCCATACGTAAAAGTTAAATTCAACTATTATCAGCTTTCACATTAAGACTTCATTTCTTTCTAACATCTCGTGTGTTTAATAATAAACGCATCTGACTTTAATACTTAAGGGAAGATGATATTACATTTCTCTAGTTCATTATGGTTCGTGCATAACGTTTCTGTGAGTAAATCTGGAAGTTGAGATCGCTTTAATTAGTGAAAAGTTTATAATTCTGTTTTTTAATTATTTCATTTTCTTCGTTAAACACGACAAGTACCATTTTATATTTAAAAAAATTAAGTTATTTAGAGCGGGCTCGTTGTGGTTAAAAGAATCATCCATTTGTTAAAAATAGGACAGCAACGAATAGTTTGTTTTTCACTTAGTCTAGAATGTTAATATTATTTTTTTTTCTATGCACTTTAATATGTAAAACTTTAAAAGAGTTTTAAAGTCTCACACTTAAAGGACGTTACGCAAAGTTTTATAACGTATCAGTGCTATGTTACTATAGTAACTTTGTGTTGTTATAGATATTTATTGCATTAACTGGTGCAATGATAACATGATACATTACAAAAATTTTGCAATGTAAACCGCGAGACGCGTGCGACTCGCCAATAGTTGTGAGTTTTTAATCTTTGAATGTATGTAATTCCCATGTAGAGAATAGCTTTTATGTACCTATTTCTATTTACACTATATTTATATAAATAGAACGACATTCCACATTAGCCGCTTGACTAATTAACAATTTACTGACGTGTATAGTTAAAGGTTAAATACCAGTTGTGACTCTTTTTCGGATGCAGTTGTTTCTTCTGGCTTTTACGTTTTTCAAAGTTGGCCTCACCTGTAAAATAAACTATTGGAAAAAAAAGGTTATAAGTTTTTCTATATAGGATGTATTTTAGAGATTGAATGATTTAATATTGGACATTGCTGACGTATACAGAACGCACATTCTGTAAAGTTTCGTTTGTGTACTTTAGCAAACTAACTTTCACTTATTTATACAAACGTGGAAATAGGTGAACATTTCCATGTTTTTCTTTAATAAAACAAAACAACCAATCATTTCTTCTCAGTTTCTTGGTGATACAAATTTACCAGTTTCAAGTTGCTTTTACTTAGTCATTTCTTTGATACTATTTTATATACATATCAATCAGTCAATGGTAGAAATCCAATCTCACTTTTTTCAACCATAATGATTTCTTAATTCAATTTTACTTTCTTAACTACAGTGAATTTTTAATTCAGTCTCAGTCTTTCAACCATGATGAGCTTTTTTATCCAATCTAACTACTCCCAGTCATGATGAAAGTTTGAATCCAATCTTACTACTCTCAGTCATGATGAAAGTTTGATTCCAGTCTCACTACTCCCAGTCATGATGAAAGTTTGATTCCAATCACACTACTCCCAGTCATGATGAAAGTTTGATTCCAATCTCACTACTCTCAGTCATGATGAAAGTTTGATTCCAATCTCACTACTCTCAGTCATGATGAAAGTTTGATTCCAATCTCACTACTCTCAGTCATGATGAAAGTTTTAATCCAGTCTCACTACTCTCAGTCATGATGAAAGTTTGAATCCAATCTCACTACTTCCAGTCATGATGAAAGTTTGATTCCAATCTCACTACTCTCAATCATGATGAAAGTTTGATTCCAATCTCACTACTTCCAGTCATGATGAAAGTTTGAATCCACTCTCACTACTTCCAGTCATGATGAAAGTTTGATTCCAATCTCACTATTCTCAGTCATGATGAAAGTTTTAATGTTATAGTTGAGAATAGTGAGATTTGGTTAAAACTATCATCATGACTGAGAGTAGTGAGATTTGGTTAAAACTATCATCATGACTGAAAGTAGTGAGATTGGATTAAAACTTTCATCATGACTGGGAGAAGTGAGATTGGATTAAAACTTTCATCATGACTGGGAGAAGTGAGATTGGATTAAAACTTTCATCATGACTGGGAGAAGTGAGATTGGATTAAAACTTTCATCATGACTGGGAGTAACGAGATTGGGAAAGTTTAATAAAATCTTACTTTCTCAACTATAATGAAAATTTAATCCAATTTTTTTTTATAAACATAATGAAACCATTACTATATAATAAATAATAAGTACAACAATTTACTTCACCAATTCAATTTTTTCAATGGATACTGCTATTCTGGTTTCAAAATAGGGTGAATCGGACTCGAATATTAGAATTTTCTACAAATTTTTTCAGTAAACGTCCTACATGGTGCCCAAGAAGTTTGTAACCATAGTGGATTTGTAGCTTTTCTTAACTTCAGATACGTGACTGAATATGGCGTTGTCAAAACATAAGAAAGTCAAGTTAATTCTGCTGTTAATCCAAACTTGTTTCGAATTACAAGGACGGCACGTGGAACACATTTTGTAAAATTCGTTGAAGTGCCTCTGGTTCCAGACTTTTCGGACAAACTATGTATCATTTCTTCAACCTATACCCTGTATTTATTTTGACCAACTGCACAGAAATTAACAGATGAAAACTATAATGCAGCCATAGTTATAAAATATTCATATAAGAGAAAACTCCTGAAAAACAAAGTTAAACAAAGAGGCCATCAGGATGTTCTTAAAAACAAACAAACAAAGAAAACTGTCATATGGTTTTAGGTCCAGTAAGATTATAATTCTGTCTTGCATTGAAAAAATCGTAAAGTAACCTGACTTGTATTACTTATAATTAGTATAGATTTACGTGTATATGAGAAGTCGATGCAATGTGCAAGGGAAATCCACGGGTGTTAGCAAGTTGAGACAACACTAGATAGACTCAGAGAAACATCGAAATAAGCACGTATTTGTAACATTCATAATTATCCCACAGCATGCAAAAACTCTCGTTATAAAATTGTATATTCTGTAAATATTAATTATCAAAACATGTTGGTAGAGTTTATGATTGGTGTACTTTTTTCTTCTTTTATCTGAAGCTGACGTGAGATACCTGAAATGTTTTGTAATATTTTTTTCTTCTTACTGTTTATTGTAAGTAACTGTGGATGTATCATAATAATTAAGTTTGAGGAACATCGGTCTTAAATGGATAATTAGAAAAACACAAGTTGATACTTGTAATGTATTAATATTTATTGCGTATACGTTAATTATTGCAATTATTGCAGAAAACAATCGTTCGACTAAACTAATCTTCTAATATTCTTTCATAAATGTTATTAAAACAAAAATCTTATCACTTTACTATACGTCTTATTTAGAAGTATTGTGTTGTTGTTATTAGAGTACAAATATATGTGCTGAATGTTCAGCGTACCAGAACTGGGAATCTCAAGGTTCAGTGATTCATAACCCTTTGCTTCGCACTTTGAGGTTATGTATGTGTTATAAAAGTGACGGTCAAATTTCAATTTCAACCATACAAGAGTAGCACAAGAGTTGGCGGTGGATGCCATTGAATAGCAGCCTTTCCTCTAGCCTGTCATCTCTAAAGTAGAGACAGCTATATGCAGAGAGCTCTTGTGAAGCTCTGCGCAACATTCTAAAACAAAGTATAGAATTGATATTTTGTTTTCTAACGCGAACCAATGTTGTTGTTATTGTCTCTAAAGTAGAGACAGCTATATGCAGAGAGCTCTTGTGAAGCTCTGCGCAACATTCTAAAACAAAGTATAGAATTGATATTTTGTTTTCTAACGCGAACCAATGTTGTTGTTGTTTTTAATGATACAGTCATTCAGATTTGTAATCAATCTACTACGAAAACGGTTTAATGATCTACCAGAAATTGTACTGTTTTTAAGCAGCCTCACAATGTGTCCTTTTATTTCCATATGATAAATTATTCGTGTAAATTTGTTAAACTTCTATTCTGTATATTTAGATGTTTTCCGCATTCGTCACCTGTGGTGATCAATATCTGCATTCGACTTCGCGGAAAAAACGAAGTTTGTTTTTAGAGTAGACCGAATTGCAGAAGTAGAACTGTTGGGATACGATAAATATATATATATATATTTACTTAATAGTGTTCAGGACAAAACAGAAAAGCTTTCAGTCCATAGAAAAACTGAATAATGATTTATGACCAGAGCCATTTCTATAATAATGTCACACACACATTTAAGAAAGTATATATAAATATATATATTACTTACTTTTATATTATATTGCGAAAAGTTAACGTTAAACACACTCTTACTCTCTATCTTTTTTTTTGTTTCTGTTTCACTTCTGGAAACATGGAACATGACTTATAAAAGAAAGATATGAATATCTAATATGTAAAAAAAAGTGTCTGTGCTATAACTAAAATTAATGTATAAATGGATAAGACAGGTGTTTAAAAGGTAAAGTTCTTGTCGTTAATAAAACCTTTACCTTGATGAAAAACTAAACAGGTGTTACAAATTTAGCTGCTGCACGAAACTGAGTTAAAATAGATTAGAGAAGATCGTTACCTTTTTTATCATATACTATTTGATTATTTGTGACATTAAAAGTTCACCTCTTTTATTATATACTATTTGATTATTTGTGACATTAAAAGTTACCTTTTTATCATATACTATTTGATTATTTTTGATATTAAAGTTACCTTTTTATCGTATACTATTTGATTATTTGTGACATTAAAGTTACCTTTTTTATCATATACTATTTGATTATTTGTGACATTAAAATTCGTGCGTTGCTGGTTTAAAAAAATCTACAATTTTGAAGATATTTTAGAGCCATAGTTCTTTTCTGAAAATAAATACTGTAAAGGTGTAATAAAGAGTGTACAACGCATTTTATGTGAGACACACTATTCCGAGTGGAAAAACAATCAGTCACGAAATTGATTTTACAGTTCAGGCTCCAAAAGTGAAAACTTCTCACAGCAGAAAGCCCAGTGTTAAAAATAAGCACAGTTCTGCGCAAAGTTTTGGTTTCACATCTTTTGTACCTAAGTGTGAAATATTCACATATGGATTAATAGAACTTTGAGGGAAGAATAAGAATAAAGAAGTGTTAATTACGTTATAAAGTATATATTATACATCTTGTAGGTTCGTATTTCTCTTAATTACTTGGCCTAGAGTACCGTCAACATTCAGTTAACGGGTCCCGAAGTTCATACTTGAACCAATTTCCCATTCGCAGTCGCGTGCCTAAGATTCTTCTATCTTGTTGGTTATTTAGCCAAAAAATACTACTGACCAGCCGTTTAACTCCACGCAAAGCACGTTATTTATCTATCTGCTTGCCTGTCCGTCTACCCATCGATCTATCCATGACGCTAACGTAATTTTAGACATTTTTAGTGTGTTTCAACACCAGTTGTCTTCCCGCCTACTCTCTTAGGAATGAAAACATTGTTTAATTACAAGCACTGCTATAATTATCTTTTGTTTTGGTGTTGATAGCAGAAAGACCACGTTACGGACCACAGGAACAAATTCACTAATTAACATCTGTTAATAATTAAGGATTCTTCAAGACCCCTTGTGGAAAGGGTATGCTTTCCCTGTCTTATTTATGTCAATATGTAATCAGATTCGACCAACCAGTTTTCTAGTTTAATTATAGACTAAAGATGGAAGTGATAAGATACACTGGGATTTCAGATGGAGAAAAACGTGTATTGCCCAACTTCACATTCCATAACAGAATTGTATGAGATATGTTTCCTTATTAATACACCAGCAGGGTATTAGACTAAGGTATGGTAATGAATAAAATGGTAGCTATGATACTAGTAATTTTTGTTGCGGATATTTGCTACACAATGATTACCTGCGCACGAAACGTTCCTAATTTTGAACTGGTAGAAAGAAAAGAGCTTGTCAACAGCACTCAACGTCAAGTTTTCGGCTATTCTGATTCAATATTTGGAGTTGGCCGTCACTCTTATAACGCACCCACAATCCCCGCGAATTTGCGGCAACGGGACGCGTACCATAGACTTATGAATGAATAGTCCTGAATGCTTACCACTAAGCCACGCTTGGCTCAGTAAGTACTGGGGAAGTATATTATGGAGGTTCTATTATAGTCAATTAACTTGACTTAGTTATAAATTATACCATTATCCAATATAAAAAGGACAGCCAATTAAAGCTCGCATTGAACTAACAGGGAAGATTTCAGGAGATATACAAAACATGTCGAACATCATGAAGAGAAACCCATACATTTTATCTTATTTCCTGTTTTCTCCGTTATTTGTTATCTGAACTATCAGGAAATAAAGCTGAATGAAAGAAAACATTTTTAAATACAAACAGAATATCAACTGGGGTTAGTTAAAACAATGTCTCCCTCGCTGAACAGTTAGGTTTTGTTTAACGAAATGACAAAGAGGTCCTGTCGATTATTGCGACTTCTTATTCTGATTCACTCAGAATTAGGAATTCTGAAAGCGAGCAGATTGAAGGAAATATTCAGTAAATACCAAGTAAAAATAGCTTACTGTAAGCCTAAAAATGTAAAACATATTTTATAGGACGACAAAAAATAAACTCTCAGGTATATCACAGGGCAATATTAAGAATTTTTGAGGCTTTAGACATGGAGAGTATATACCCCCCCCCCCACCTCCGGATGTCATAATATATATATATATGTATATACAATGTTTACATCAGATATTAAATATTTATCTTACCTAGGGTGGTACAGCACCCACCTCCTGTCTCCAAGGTATATTACTAGCTGGTAAAGTTGAAATATAACATTTCTCAGAGAAGGGGGGCAGGTGATGACTGTAATAATGTTTTTTACAAGGAAAAATTGTAAAATGTTAAGAAAATATGCGCGTATTGCATTATTAATATTATTTATATTATAGATTGTCATAAAACATTTTTGGAGCCCTAGGTGTCTGTAAGCGTATATGTTAATCAGATCCTGCTTTGTGTTCTTCTTTTTTTGTTCTTTGTTTGTAGTTAAACACAAAGCTACACAATGGTCTATCTGTGCTAAGAAATAGTTTGTTTGTTTGTAATTATGCACAAAGCTACACAATGAGCTATCTGTGCTCTGCCCACCACGGGTATCGAAACCCGGAATCTAGCGTTGTAAGTCCGCAGACATACCGTTGTGCCACTGGGGAGCTACGAAGTGGCACTTAAGTAAATTCATAATTTAAAATTTAAAATTTTTCTGTTCTTCACACATATGTTTCCCAACGAATTGGGTGTATTAACATATAAATAGAAGTTCTTAATTGACAGTTAAAATTTCGAATTATTTCAACACCTATCCGCCTGTGGGTTAACACTAAAACCTGGGGTTCGACTCCCCGCGATGGACAAAACTCGGATAGCCAATTGTATGGCTTTGATTTAAAACAATCAAACAATTTTAACACCTATATTTCTGCTTAAACTCTTAATTTTCGAAGCACCTACTGAAATGATTACTACGAAGTACACAAAGCAAGCGCCCTCCAGTGGCACAGCGGTATGTCTGCGGACTTACACCGCTGCAAACCGGGTTTCGATACCCGTGGTGGGCAGAAGAAATGACAAATATATTGCAGTCCTTTGCTCAAACCATTTTTATAAATGCACCACAAAATAGTCTGGCGAATTAAGAGAACAGTTTGTTTCATCTTTTTCCCAATTTGGGAATGTACCAATTTACAAATGAGGCTGAAATATGAAAAACTTTTTATCGTGAAATTCAACTGTCAGTTAAACGAGGGTTAATTTAGAGATTTTTGTTTTGTGTTATTTTACTTCAATCAATAGTTATTATACTTATATCACTTTTATACATAAGTTATTTTATTTTGGGGTTTATCATGAATTATTTTTGCAATTTTGAAGAAATTGAGTAGCTTGACACTGTGAAGTTGCTGTTCGTTTTTCATTTAGAAACTTGAATAAAATAGGAAAAGTCAAAATGTTGTCTTTCTTTTTTTATTAAAAAATATTTTTAGTATTGCTCGGGCATTCGTTTTGAACTTTTGATGTATATATATATATATTGTATATATATGTATGAGTTGTGTTTACCATATTACTGGTTCACGGTTCCTTGTTTTTGTTCTTTTAGACGCCTAATTTGTTTTTTATAAATATAAGTAAGTTCTTGAACACGCATTGTATATCAGGAAATAAAATAGGGTATAATAGGTATAAAAAATAGGATAATACACTAAAAAAGTTCAGTTTAGGCCTGGACTTTTTTTTATGGGAAGAATTTTCTAGAAGAGTTCATCTGTCTATGAAGGAAATATTCTGGTAAAAATCAAAGTGAACTTAAAGATTTGATATAGGTATAGAACTTGAGTAAATGGATAAGTGACCACATTCCTAGGTTGTCCTCTCAAAATGTGTTGCTTATCATTTGCAAAATTTATTTATTGAGGGGGGGGGGTTGCATTTTTCAAACTAGCTTCCTTAAACTTATAATTAATTTTAATTAAAAAGCCACGCTACCTGACACGTTACGTTCCAGCAAACGTCTGATCTTTAATAACTGGCGAATCTGTGCCTTGAAATTTGTCATCCGTAATGTCAGAGCAACATTTTATTTAATAACCGTTCAAGCTGTGGAATTAAGGGTACTTGAATTATTGCTTAAAATATCTGCAGGCGTGTTTTCACAACACAAGCACTTGTTATAAAGAAAGTGTTTGTGAGAGCAGCAGTACTTTCACAATACAAGCACTTTTTACAAAAGGAGAGTTTATTAGAGCAACAATAAATTCACCAAACAGTCACTTGCTATAAAGAAAGAGTTGGAGTAACAGTACAGTCAAAACACGGGCACTTGCTGTAAAAGTAGAGTTTGTTAGAGAAACAATAAATTCACAACACTTGTATAATTAAAGTTTGTTAGAGCAATAATACATTCACAACACAGGCACTTGTATAATTAGAGTTTGTGAGAGCAATAATACATTCACAACACAGGCATTTGTATAATTAGAGTTTGTGAGAGCAACAACACATACACAACACTTGTATAATTAGAGTTTGTGAGAGCAACAATACATACACAATAGATATATATTTAATTGCAGTAAAAGTAGAGTTTGTGAGAACAACAATATATACACAGCACAATTACTTGTTGTAAAAGTATAATGTGTGAGAGTAACAATACTTTCACAACACGAGCACTTGCTACAAAGGTAGTGTGTGAGTGCAACAATAAATTCACAATACAGTTACTTGTTGTAAAAGTAGAGTTTGTGAGTGCAACAATACATTCACAACACGGGCGCGTGCTACAATCGTAGAGTGTGTGAGAGCAACAATAGGTAAAGAACATAACTGATCGTATGGAGACGTGTTGAAACCTGTATTTATTATGTGAATAAAAGAGGAAAATGTTACTAAAATAAATATCGGAAAGATAACTAAGGCTTTCATGATTACCTAAGCCGAAGAATTTTCAGTTGTAAAACGAAAAGCAGCATTTAAGATACGTGTTTTCTTAGTAATATATGCACTGGAAAAAGTCTCTTCACACCTACTTAAGGGTTTCAAAACCATAATGGATATACTTGTGTTTGTGTGTGTACCTATTATTGAAATCAAGCAGACAAGCACGTTTCCTATTTGCCGATTTGTAAAAGTATATTCCTGTAGTATTTAATAAAATAAAATAAATGCACGTTTCTCAAATTACATGTTTTCATGCAAGTCTTTTATGAAAAAAATAATAATGTCTTATGTTTCACATTGTCGAAAATAAGGAGTCTTCACAGCAGACAATCGGACATATAAATCTTTTGTAGTTTGTTCACTCTTGTTACCAATGCCGTCCATAGAACTCTTCGACCTCAGGATAAGTCTTTTGTTTCCCGGCCCCCGCCCCCTCCATCTACAGAAACTTCAGTTCAAAATTTTAATCGGGTCTTCTTCCCTCGAGATCCATAGTAAATGTATAACTTATACCAGTGTGTATCTTTTGCTTTGAAGATATCCCTTCCCTCTGTAAATATCAATCCATTATGCCATTATTTCATATATGCCAACAAGACTTACAGCTATCTCAGTGAAGTAAAAGTTTTCGTACTAATACGTTCTATTGACATATGAACTTACACTGCAGCACATCGTACAGATCTAGTAAACTGGGTACAGTAATGTTATTAGATGAAAGGTTGTTACATACTTAAAACAAGAAACATAGTGATACACATAAGTGAAAAATTAAAACTGCATTCTTCATCATTAGTAACATTTTATTTGATAAACACATAGTCTTTCTTTTACATCAAAATATTATTTAATGTGCCACAAATTTCGCGAATGTTTTGACGAAAATACCCCATTTTTCCCGGACGGTGGAGTTATATGTGCCACAAATTTCGCGAATGTTTTGACGAAAGTACCCCATTTTTCCCGGACGGTGGAGTTATATGTGCCACAAATTTCGCGAATGTTTTGACGAAAATACCCCATTTTTCCCGGACGGTGGAGTTATTCAACAAAACTTATTTTTTGTTTCCGTGAAAATCAGATCGCCAAGAAAGTGTGCAAAGTGACATTACCGGGATGGAGATAGAGTGGGATTTGTTTTCTGCACGTGACCACGTGACACTTTGGCGTATTCCAAGCAGCCAAAGTTGTCCGGACTTCTCTGAATGCACGGGCCTCGGACAAGTTACCCGGCTGTCCTCTATTGTGGGTGGTACTGCTTGTTACACTTCGCTAGTGTGCTCAGGAACTAGTTTCACAGTTTTATTATTTATTAGGCCTATCAGATACTATACAAATTTTCGTTTCTCTGCACACTTTTTTCATCACATTCCTCGTAGTTAGTCGTTTCAGAGGTGAGTAAATGAATCCTTATTTGAAGGATAAAACAGCACTTCTTTTTAACCGTTTAGTTTTCTATTAAGCGGTGTCACTCCCAGAAGATATTTGAAACAAAGTATAATTTTAAAGACCGTCTTCCTGTATAGAGACATTGTTGGTGTGGAAGCTAATTATGATGTCCTTGAACATTCTGGGTGGTAGCCTTAACTTTCCTGTGCTTATTATAGATAATTTTATACTCTTATTATTATATTGAACACCTAAAAAATGGAAAAGCAAATAAAATGGAAAAGTGTAATTAAATCTATGAATAGAATAGGGTGTTCAATTTCAGAAACACTTGAATAGGGAGGGGGAGGGACAAACTTAATAAATGTATAGAATTATTGAACAGGATAAATGGATATGGTAGTGTGAAACTACAACATAGAGATGTGTGGAAAATCCCATAAACGTAACAGTTTTTAAATTTATTGTCATCCCTGTAAATTTCCTGAAATTGCTGTTATACGCTTGCTAGTCATAACCTGTTCTTGCTTTAGACCCATGCAGTTATATACGTACATAAAACAACACGCACAAATCTGTTTACTGTGTTGGATATTTTGTGAGTACGCCATCTTATCGCATTGTATTTCTAGAATTTTATGACCCAGAACTTTTTTTTTTGTTACAAACATATACCCATAATATATATAAACTATGCAAGACACATTAGTTGAGCATAAGTTAATCGGTTCGCTTTTCATTGTATTCATTTTGTAAAAAGAACAAAAACATTTGCATAAAATCCTAACTAAATAACTATATAAGCAGGCAAATAAATGTTATAAAATGAAATATTATAAATCTGTACTCTCGTCAGTAATATATGTGTGTGAATATGCACATGTGTGTACAATCCCTAGCTTTTGACGTTCGTCCAGTAATTTATGGACTTCTTTATAGTTCTCCGTTACAGCAAGTTAGCTCGATGAATGGACATATCTTGGAAACACAACACCCATTATATCATACAATCTTATACATTTATTCACATGCATGCCCGTTGCCTTCCATTGTAGCGTTATTTAGTGAGCTTTAAAGGAGAAATGGGTTGGAAGAAAGTCGTTTGAGCTTTCTTTCTCTACTGACGGTGTAAGACATGCTCGAGTTTGGGCTCTACATTTGGATATTATATGGTTGAAAGATAACAGTTTCTGACCATGATACAGTTTTCTTTTAATCATTATTAAACATGTTGAGCTATGGAAAGAGTGTATTGCCGAGTTAGAGATAATAATGAACGAAAAAGGAAAATATGTGGAAGACATTCCATTAGCATTTTATATTATCTAAAAGCACGAAAATTATATTTCAGCGTGTTATCATGTCTATTATCAGGAGCTACAGGGAGCTTGTGACAGAAATTTCCTTTTAAGTTAACTCAGTAACAGCTGGAGCAGGAGGAGGAAGAAGAAGAAAAGTGAATAGTTCATAGAGTAGAAGGAAATGTAAATAAAACATGAAAGAAGTGGAAGTGATCAACTTAAGGCAAGAAAAATACATATGTTCTATAACAGGCGAAATAAATAACAATCCAAATAAACAATGTTAAAGTGAAAGGAGAGATTAGTGGACAAGACATAACAATACAGATAAACAATGTTAAAGTAAGTGAAAGGCGAGATTGGTGGACAAGATATAACAATATAGATGAATATTGTTAAAGTAAGTGAAAGGAGAGGTTAGTGGACAAGACATAACAATACAGATAAATATTGTTAAAGTAAGTGAAAGGAGAGGTTAGTGGACAAGACATAACTATACAGGTAAATATTGTTAAATTAAGTGAAACGAAAGATTATTGGACAAGAAAGGGGATAAGTGTAAGGAGCAAGGAGGATTTGTTTAATTTCTGTAATGAACCAGAATAGCTTTTTCATTTTACAGCTCAGAAATTACCACAAAATCACGAAATATATTTTCGTGGATTGAAAAAAAAAAAAGAGATTGCTACGGGAATACAAATTGTAACTATGTGGATAAGGAAAAAAAAACCATAATAATAGATATTGCGACGTAGCGGAATAAAAAGGAGAGTTTTTTCTTCGAACTGTGAACGTAGTGTAAAAAAAAGTATAGTGCTACACAGGTTAGCGTATTCACTACAATAAATATAGTGCTGCTCGTATTGTCTATAGGACATTGTTACATAATTTTAATAGAAATATTAGTGTCAAAATGAAGTTTAGAAGAGTATAGATGTTATAGTAGAGCTACGTAAAGTGTTTTGTAGCACATGACTTGTAGAAATATATATTAGAATGTAGTTGTGGAGAGACTGGTATGTACACATTTCATGATATAAATATATGTTAGAATGTAATTATTGAGAGAGAACTATC
>NW_013665968.1:178858-184532 GCF_000517525.1 Limulus polyphemus | reverse complement strand
GCTACGTAAAGTGTTTTGTAGCACATGACTTGTAGAAATATATATTAGAATGTAGTTGTGGAGAGACTGGTATGTACACATTTCATGATATAAATATATGTTAGAATGTAAATATGGAGAGATTGATATGTACAAAATTCATGGTATAAATATATGTTAGAATGTAGTTATTGAGAGAGAACTATCGTAGACCTACCAATTCAGTGTTGAAGTAAGATAACTACTGTAGACCTACCAATTCAGTGTTGAAGTAAGATAATTACCGTAAACCTACCAATTCAGTGTTGAAGTAAGATAATTACCGTAAAACGGTAATTATCTTACTTCAACACTAAATTGGTAGGTAAACCTACCAATTCAGTGTTGAAGTAAGATTACTACCGTAGACCAACCAATTTAGTGTTGAAGTAAGATAACTACCGTAGACCTACCAATTTAGTGTTGAAGTAAGATAATTACCGTAGACCTACCAATTTAGTGTTGAAGTAAGATAATTACCGTAGACCTACCAATTTAGTGTTGAAGTAAGATTACTACCGTAGACCTACCAGTTGAGTGTTGTAGAATATGCGTATCATATTGTAGATCTGTAAAATGTAATTTAGTGAAATACAATTATTATAGATGTAAAAATGTACATTAATGAAATTTAGGCATTTTTTTAGATCTATAAAATTCGGTATTCTAGAACAGGTGTATTTTTGTAAATCTATAAAAAGAGAATAGCGATTGTTGTATGTTTAATAATTGAAGCTTAGCTTATTTAAGAGTTGAGTTATAAATATGGAAGGAGTATAGTAGTTGTAATGAAACGACAGGCTTAAATATAGTGACTACAGAAGTTGGTGTGCGACTACAGTAAAGTAATGAATATTTTATCGAACTACGCAATGTAATAAAAACATATTAATATTATTGCAGAAAGCACATCGCAGAATGGTAGATAAAAGTTTCATTATGGAAGGATTACACAAAACAGCACAGTTGAATGATTGTGGTTAATTTACCTAAATCACACTATTAATATAATAATTCTATAATGATCTGTCTTCTACATTTCCTGAATGTTTATTAATAATCAAATAAAAATTAATTTTTGCAGACGTGTGTTGTAGTCTCAGATTCAACTGGTTGCATACTTATTTATCAATAATTACGAGTTGTCATGACGACTTGGTTAAATATCTCGTAGGTGATAGTTTTACAACTTCTACTGAAGTAGCACTGTTTTGTATTGATATTCAAGCTATGCAGTCAACTAGAGGAAACATCAAAGGAATTGTTTACATTTTGGAAGCATCCAACCTTTGTGTGTGTTGTTAAATAATAATAAAACACCAGCGTCACACGAGGGATCGGCTTTCGATCCCTTGGTACATATGGTGAATCACGAGATAATTAGTATCCACATTTATTTAATGATCTTCATCAATAGTTCATGTGCATGAATTATGCTTGCTTGTAATGAAGACATTTCTTTGGGAGATATATTCAACTCCGACCAATTCCTATATTTAAATATATATATATATAACTTTATAACGAATGCAGCATTCGCTGTGAAAGAGCAATCTTGGCAATATCGGCTTTCTCACATTGATTAGACAATACTAAGGTTGAGGTGCACGGTGTATAATTGTGAACGTCATCTACGTCTGATATTTGGCTCAACTGTAATGATTCTTCATTAAATGCACTCTTCTGCACAGTGGGAGCCAGTAAGCGAACAGAAAATGTAATTTCCAGAAATGACGCCCATTATTAAAAGTGCCAAACTCTCTCGTTCTTTATTTTTCACACAAGAAGAAAGGGGGGAACTGTTAGATTATCAGTAATTGCTGATGACAACGTTGGTGGTGTTTGAAGAATCGGAACCTGGATGTGTGCCTTCACCACGGTTTTAATATCATTATGTACGCTGTCAGTCAAGAGAAATGGAGAGAAACTCAATGCTACACCGAAGAAGAAAATAAACTTATAGACTCGTTAAAATTGATTTGTGCAAAGAAATAGTACAAAAAATGAGAGAAAAAGTCCTAAGAATTTTATTTGTTATTGATAAAATCGAGCATTTTCCTTGCTGTGTGTGATGAAGTAAGTTTTGTAGAAGAAAGGACAAAAAAAAAAGCCTTTTCTTCAACTGTTATTTTGCGGCATTAATTTTTTCAGCTAGTGTCAGGTATTTCAGCTCTTTCGATGCTGTTTTGAAGAAACACAAAGTCTACTATAGATATATTTTGATGTAATTAGTGAACTTTTATGGATGTTAACGTTTCTTTTATATCGTTACAGCTGTATTTAACAAAAATGATGTTTAGTAGTTTAGGTTTAACTTTCCCAGCAGAAGCTATTTCTGAGATTTTTTTATCCATATTGGTTATTGAAAAGCGTTCTATTTACGTGTCACTTCCCAAAATTTTGTATAAAAGAGTGTCTTGTTACAGCAGAAACTATTGCTATATTTTCAGTACATTTGTACTTTGTATTTAGAAGTTTCGTTTATTAGTACCTCTATCAGTAAGATTAAAATAGTGGTTTTGAATGCAAAATTATCCATATAACACGTATTTTGACCGGGAGAGGCCTAGTAATTTGCATACCTGGATTGTGCATTCGAGGATTCATGGCTCGTGTCCCGTTACCAAAAAATTGCGCTCCGCACCTGGGGACCGTGAATATGCTATAAAATTGACGATAGATGGCTCTTAAATAGTTTTGCAAAAAAATTCTGAATTTGTTTGTTAGCGTAGTCGACTGGAAATACGAAGGTCTCTGGTTCGAGACATGTCGCTACCAAACACGCTTCGCATTGTTAGCTGTGGGAGCGTTATAAAAGTCACAGTCAATTCAGTTTTTCGGAAAAGAGTAGACACTTCAAGCGGTGGGTGCTGCCGACTAGTTGCCCTATTTCTTGTCCATCGTTTGAAAATAGAGACGGCTAAGCCTGAACCATTGGGGTCTCTGGCCTGGACGTTTAGCTTAGAACGTGCATAAAATGTCGTCCAGTTGAACAAACAAGCTAATTAACTAACTTGAAAGTAGGACTGAACGCGTCTTGCTGTTACAAAATTATGATTATCATTTAGATTTTAAACTATTTTTGATAAACAAATATCTTTATTAGTAGAATTACAACTGCGTGATGATACAAAACTGTCTGTCTGTCCACATAGGCTCGCCTTCCAGTGGCTCAGCGGTACGTTTGTAAGCTTACGACGGTAAACTTGGGTTTCGATATCTGTGGTGAGAGAGCACAGATAGCCCATTGTGTTACTTCGTGCTTAACAACATCCAAACCAAACCAAATCACTTAGACGCTGCTTTTTATACGGAAATCTTTATTAGTAGTAGTATTGGAAACAGCTTTTTACAAGAGAAGAATGTTCCTATTAGCTTGAAAGGGGCAAGACGAGGTCTGGTGGTTAGCTTTCCAAGTTGCAGTGCAGAAGGTCCAAGGTTCGATATACCTCTGGATAAGCCCTATACTTTCAGCTGTGGAAACATTATATCGCGACAATAAAGCCCACTATACGGCTAAGAGTAACCGTATGGGCTGCAGCTGTTTCCCTCACCTGGTCAACTATCTTTAATTAGGGGGTTTCTGGCTTGAACGTTTAACCCAAATTTGGTACCGGATTATGTGTTCCTGCCCACCCTCTCCCCTTGGTGTCTGGGGTCACCATGTTTGAAACTTGTTCTCTACCTTCATTTACACGCTAGCGGAACCAAACGTGGCATCCTTGAAGTAGTGATAGAAGTAATTAAGGATAATGGAGGAGCTTTATCGTTACACTGGGGCTTCTGTGGATCACGAGAGAGAGCCTTTGAACCCCGCAGCGGAGTTGGGGTATTTTATGCTTGTCAGTGTAATTGTAAGCTTTCTTCCTATTAAATATTTTCTCACCAGTAGAACTAAAAACTAGATGTAAGACTTTCAAATGGCACACTGCTCTACGTAATTCTGAAGTTTCTCTAGAAGTTAAACCTTAAAGACCGAGTGTTATTCGAACCCTAGACATTTATGGAAGGATATATTCTAACAAACTACTAGAGTGCACTCGAAGAATCACACTGTTCAAGCCTGATTACTTAGTCACCTGTGCAGCAAGTGTAAGCTCGAGTTCGAATCCTACTAAACATCAGTTCCACTTTTTAAAATAAAATTTACATAGTTAACAAAAATTATTTATTTTTTTATAAAATATCTGTCTAGTAGGTGTGACAAGCTAGTTGTAGAGAATTCCTGTTTTCAGTGCGACTTCAACATGTTTATTTTAGTAGAAACACTCTTTTATCTGGTAGGATTAGGAGCTGTGGTTATTGATATAAAAAAGTAAACTATTACTGGTGTGGAATTAAAGACTGTACTTTTTAACAGAGAAACACCTTTAATTCGCCTGAATTTCCCCATGCGAAGAGAACATTTCTTGTCAATGAAATTCAATTAGCATCAATTGTGATTCAAATTGCTTCGGGAAAAAAAAAACTACATTTCTTTTACTAAAAGTGATTTAACTTGAGCTATGAACTACCAAATATTTATGAATTGAATCTACTTAGAAATCAAGGCATTCAAATGAGACAAGGCAGAAACTATAAACATATGGATGTACGCAAATTATAGTCTTTAAAATGGACATCGGTTTCAGCATTATAGATTATGCCTTGATGCATGTCATGCAATAAATATAGAAAACCTAATATCGCCTTTGCTGGGTTATGATTCATATACATGCATGGAATCATCTGTATTCTGATTCTACGCTATATCTATCAGATATATTTACATATTACATTTCCTGATATTTACGTGCATTCCTATACGTAATAGCAGCGAATCTCGTGGACCTGCGCATGTATAATTGCAAAATTTGCATCGTCATCTAGGCCAAGCTCAATTTATATAACTACAGTGTTTGAAACGTCTGTGCGCACCTATTTACAACATATTTATATGCATGCAATTCTATGCATATCTATTTTCATATGTGAAAACTATTTTATTTGTATCTGAAGCTCCCATAACATTTTCCATATTATTTTAATATAGTCGCTTATAGAAAGTGTAAATTAAAATTCATGAATACACATTTTTCGGATACACAAAATCTTTTTTCTTTTTCTTTCATGGTATGAAATCTTTGGTTTTGTTGCTAAGGGCAACAAAACCAAAGATCTCTAAGATGCTCTTAGAGACAAGAGAATGTCAGTGAGGACAATATTGAAGTAAAAATGTTGGTTTATGCAAATCTGGAGCGTGTGTATTGAATAAAATTTAAGATTTTTCTTCTTTTAAATAGCATTTGCTTCAATCGAATTTAACCTCTTTTTTTACGATAGAATAAATTAAAGGGGAAATTGAGATTCAGAATCTATGTATGTTCGAAAGAAAAAAATAAAATGCTAGGAAGACAACTGCGAACAGAAGACATGTTAGAAAGGATATAGAGAAAGAAAAAAGATTTTGTTTGTTTGTTGTTCAGCACAAAGCTACACAACTGGCTACTTGTGCTATGCCCACCGTGGGTATCGAAAGCTGATTTTGTAAAGTTCTAAACCCTCAGGGCCCGGCATGGCCAGGTGGTTAGGGCGCTCGACTTGCAGCTGCGGGTCGCGGGTTCGAATCCCCGTCACACCAAACATGCTCGCCCTTTCAGCCGTGGGGGCGTTATAA
>NW_013665968.1:176245-177914 GCF_000517525.1 Limulus polyphemus | reverse complement strand
TTACACTGCTAAATTAGGGACGGCTAGCGCAGATAGCCCTCGTGTAGCTTTGCGCGAAATTCATAACAAACAAACATTCTAAGCCCTCAGACTTACCACTCATCTACCAGGGGGCAGGAAGAAGGTAAGTGTGAATAAAGAGAGAGAGAGATAGGGCAGAAGAAAAGTTTGGGTGTTTAAATGCAAAGCTGTTTTATTGGGCTATCTGTGATGTGCCCATCGCAGGGATCGAATTCCGATTCTCAGTGTTAGAAGCCTTCAAACTTACTGCTGAACCACGAAGGTACAGAAGAAAGAGATGAAAATTTGGGATGTTTGTAATTAAGCACCCGCGTCTCTCTCTCTTTCTTATTAACATTTATGTGTTACTTTTTTTCTGTTTCTACCATGTTTTGTGATGCATTTTCCAACTACTGTTTTCATCCCAAATTGCCCCCCAGTGGCACAGTGGTATGTCTGCGGACTTACAACGCTAGAATCCGGGTTTCGATACCCGTGGTGGGCAAAGCACAGATAGCCCATTGTGTAGTTTTTCTTCCTTTTCTTTATCTGAATTAAGACATCGCTTCTCATGTATACAGGGGGGAAACAAAGAAAGACAAACTTTTGTGAGTCAGACACATAAAACACCAAAACTCGACAGCAGAAAGTATGGGACCAAAATAACAAAAATGGTAGAGGTTAGTTTATTTGAGAATATTTGCTCAAAGCTACTCAAAGGCTATCTACCCATGTCTACATCTCTAGTTTTTAACCGATAGACTAAAGGGAAGGCAGTTAGTCAGTAGGACCACCGCCAACTCTTGAGATACTATTATCTGACCAAATAGTGGGATTTGAATCACTTTTACAATGCACACACGACCCCAAAGTGCCTAACGCATTTTTACGGCATTGGCCCACAAATAATCGGATTCACAGTCCGAACACGCTAACCATTAAGCCACACCCGGCCTCACGATAAAGAGAAGAGAAAGTTTCAACCTCTGAAAGAGAGAGAGAGAGATTCAAAATGAGATACAATGATATGAGGAAAGAAAAAATGAGACATATTACAGAGACTGGTAGAAGGGAGAGAGAATTATGTAACAATGAGTTTTAATAATATGCGATAAAAAAGAAATGAATAGCAGTATGACTGGTAGATGGGAAAGAAAGTTTCAACTCTGGAAAGAGAAATATATAAAACGGGTAGTTTGAATAATATTCGGGGGGGGGGAAGTAGGACTTAGTACAGAGAGCGGCAGAGGGGGGAAAAATTCAACCTTGGAGAAGGAGAGATACACAAACATGGAGGTTAAATGAAACACAGCAAAATAGAAATAAAAGCAGATACAGAACACGGTAGATAAGAGAAAGAGCAATTCAAACCTGGAAAGAGAGAGAGAGAGAGGCGAGCGATACTGGAAGAAAACGATTGTGAGTCGAGATATCACTAACTCTTGAAGGAGGGGGAGGAGAGATGTGAGGCAAGGAACATCACAATATACATAGGGAAACGTTAGAAGAAAACCGGCAGTATAGTATTTGACACGAAGTGAAACAAATAGTTGCCTATAAAACACAATAAGCAAAAAAAAAAAAAAAAAGGGAAAGGGGGAAATTTAAAAAAAAAATGGAAGGAAAAAATATGGATTTTTTTTTTTTCCCCCGGAAAAAAACTTTTTGC
>NW_013665968.1:162923-176235 GCF_000517525.1 Limulus polyphemus | reverse complement strand
AAAAAAAAAAAAAAAAAAAAAAAAAGGGAACAGGTGAATATGTAAAATATAATGTAGAGTAATACTATGGTATTTGTTATTTTCCACCGGAATGAAACTTTTTGCAGTACATGAACCAAGGGACTAAACCAGAGATCTTAAGGTCTTAAACCCTGATTTAACACTGTTGCCCAAGAGGAGAGAGAAACAAGGCGGCGGCGCCTGCTCCGCACACACTGCCACTGGTAACAGATTATCAGGACTTACTGTCACTTTTACAACGCTCCCACATCTGAAAGTGCGGAGTGTGTTTAGTGGCATCTCACGGGCTCGAACCTTAGACTTCCCAATCATTCTGTTAGGTACACTATACCTAGCTCAGAACGTAGAAGAAAAAACGACTGCACTTAATAAAAAATAGACAAGAGACAACTAAAATTATACTTGGGAGTTATGTAGAAGAAGAATAAGAAAAAAACGGTTTTACTGCATAAGAAACTGACAGTTAAATTAAGGAAGGGAGTAAATAGAATATTATTGGGCTTCCTGTTATCGAAGTGCATTTTTCACAAAGTTCCTATACTTTTATTTTGCATATTTAGATATGTTACTTTTAATGGGACGACAAATTTAAATGCTTAAAGTTAATTGAAAAATCCTGTCTGAGTGATTCCAAATTTTGATTCTGAATGAAAATTGCGAACAAAACGAGTAATTGAAAGTTAATCATCGGCGTCGTTAGACACTAATTCATTTATCGAATTTGGCATAAACTTTACTATCGGGAGTGTTTTTTATTACTTCTGAAACATTAAAGAACTGTCAAACGCACTTGCATATATCCAAGAAGCACGTGGACAAATAGACATATGAGAAAGGCAGATAGACAGACTAAAGAAACAAACGTAAGATTTAACAAGCTACATGAAGATCATTATTATAGATAAATAGTCAGCTGTATTTATCATACGGAAAAATACTCGTAAGGTAGAAAGATTAGATAAACCTTGGTTCAAGAAATCGCGAATTCGTCTGTGAAGAAAGAATTATTAATAACTACTTGTCAAAAACAAGATAACTATACAGTACAGAATCAAAAAGTGACGTATAAATTAATAAGAAAAGCTAAAAGTTAAAACGATTAGAATACAGTGAATCTTCAGATGGGTTTACTATAGGCGATATTTTGGCCGTAATCGAATAATATATTCCGAAAGCAGTCGTTGTTATGAGATAGCTAAACATATATATATATATGTAGATATATAAGGCGAAAAAATAGATATAGGCATATTAAACATTTAAATTATTTGTGACAAAACCTGTGCTTGTTAACTACTATGATTACATTCCTAAGAGACTTTCAAACGATTCAAATTTACCAAGCAAGAAAGGATTGACAACGATGTTTGTAGTAACAAATGTAAAAACACATGTGAAATTTTTAAATGCATAACTTCGTAGAAGAATAACTTGTTTGTTTGTTTTAAGATATTCGCACAAAGCTACTCGAGGCCTATCTGTGCCACTGCCCCTAATATTCAACTGATATATTAAGAGGGAAGGCTGCTAGTCGATACCGCTCAACGCCAACTCTTTGGCTATTTTTCTGGGATTGAATAGTTAGATTTAACCATCATTCTTATAACACACCCATGGCCCCAAGTGCGGAGCGCATTTTTGCGGTAACGGTCCGCGAACTATGATCCCTTGTTTTACAGTTCGTGCACGCTAACCGCTAAGGCCACGTCTGACCTCGTCAGTCTAAATTTTTAATCTCTGCTTATTGTTTAGTTTCTAATTTCGAAAATACGGCGTAACAATTGAAAACAGAAGTTTTCTTTCTTTTTGTTTACGTCCAAGTTTATGCATAATCTGATGCTGGTATGATCATCATGGAGGTAAAAATATATGATTCTATTTATAATAACGTTTGTTTGAAGTTACGTACAAAGCTACACAATGGGCTATCTGTGCTCTGCCCACCACGGGTATCGAAACCCGGATTCTAGCGGTGTAAGTCCGCAGACATACCGCTGTGCTACTGGGGGGCTTATAATAACGTAGTTCCACATTTTAATAATTATGCAGGAACGGTCGTGGTTTCGTATGATATAATTTAGTTCACATACTATTATCAATAGCTATGACTGTCAACATAAACATCGGCTTTATCAGAAAAGGTGAAGAAAGGCCTAACCGAAGCTCACTAAAATAGTTGGAGCAAACCACGAATATTTAAAAACGTGCCAATGCATAATATTTTTATGTGTATTTTGCATAAAAAGTCTTTTCGTGTGTTCGATAAAGTAGTTGGTTGCAAATGTCATACGTGTTCTTGAGTCAGAAACTATTCTAAAAGCACTTATGATTGGGTAATGGTAGCCAACCTCTTCTTCAACCAAAAAAAAAAACATTTTCTGGAAGAAGAAAGCAATATTTAAACCACAACCTCTGATTGGGTGGTTTAAACCAACAAATAGTATTCAGTGGAACTACTGGTTTCGTTTAATTCTGTTTTTTTTTCTTCTGTCTATTAATATATTCTCTTCTGCTGTCGACTCATTTTACATCTTCCATATTTTTATTCATCAGACGTTCATCACACTGTTTCAGAGCATGTTCTTTAATACTAAAAAACTAGTTGGATCTAAAAGCCAGATGTTCCTTAATTGTTTATTCTGAAGATCTCATGATAGATCCAGACTTAAATCTAGGACGTTGATATTGATATACGACTCCAGCCATCTGCCACTACTGTATTATTAACTTTAAACGTACAAAAAAAAAAAGAATTAATCCTGATGGCTCGTTTCGTTACACGCATCAACTTAATTTGAGGATATACCCTTGTTACATATCCTTATGTGTTTTTTTCTGATCAGTTGAAGACAGTGTTTCCAAATAAGGTAAACTGATAATATCCTTTTTATTAATAATGATATCTCAGTATTAACTTAAATTTAGCTCAACTAATCTTTCATAACTCTATCAATTAAATCTACTGGAAATCTATTCTTTGTTAAAAACAACTTTCTATTTTTTAAATTCTTCAGTCACTTTATATCATTGAAAGTTGGAGTTGTAAGGAATTCGATCGGATAGATGGCGTAACAATGGACTTAAGGATAGTGCCTATGTTGGCTAATTTGTTTATTTTTTCTTTTGCTTGTTGAATTTCGCATAAAGACACACGAGAAATATCAGCGTTAATCGTGCCTAATTTTGAAGTGAAGGAGATACGTTTGTATAATAGGACTTCATCAACACTCTTATAACACACCCACAGTTCTAAATAACGGAGCACGATGTTTTTTAGTGGTAACGGGACGCGAACCAAGTAACCTCAGACTCACAGTATGTTATACTAACCACTAGGCCACCACATTCCAATTTGTGTCAGTGTTATGGTGAATGTTCTGAATAATTTAAATCCGATCTACTAACAGATATATGTAGATGACACCTTTTTATTTTCTAGAAAAAGAAGGAAAAGTTGATGTATCATGCCTTGTGGGCATGAATTAAAAATAACAAGAATTGTTCATGAAATTGATGACTAAATTCATTGCAGGGTATGGAGAGAAAAAAATTAGTTTGAAATATTGTTATAATGCGAAAAAAATAATCTGATTATTGTTTTCAAGGTTCGTAATTAAGAGAGCTTAAGCTAACATTAGGATTGTGGAATTTCATGATGATTATATGTACAAATTAACGTACTATATATATATATAAATAAGGAATTGATATATAAGCTACAATTTTGAAAAGTGACGTTATTATTTGAACTCATCTATTGTTAGAGTTACTTATTAACTTTTGTATAAAAAGCAATGATTTGGTATCCATGTGCTGTTTACTGAATCATCTTAATAAAGCAAACAATAAATACATATATTATCGTTAAATCATTGGGCAGGAAACCAGAAGAGTGGTAGCACCAGTACTCAAGAGTTTCCAAAGTGAAATTGATAGTCTGTGCAGAAGAAGCAAAGCTGCAGAAGCGGCCTTTTTAGCAGTTTATAAAAAAATTATTGACCTTCCAGGTAAGTTGTTTCTTGTTATGTGAACTTGTCTGTAATCAAACGTGTGATAACAACGAACCTCAGCATCAAATATTTGATGATCTTTTCCCACACACACACAGCGTTTGGATGCATTAGCTGCATGAGCAAATTATTGATTGAAAGAACTGCTCTTTAAAAGATTTTTTTTTACTATATGAAAGGAATTTGTTTTATCTAATTTTGCGGGATTTTTGTTTTGTTTTCAGAATTTCTCATAATGTTAAGTATCTGAAAAATTAAACTTCGTGAGATATAACTTCTTTTAATGAGTATCGAAGAATGAAGCTGAACACCGCAGACAATTAATTATAACGAAAAGTTAAAGCAGTTTAGATTATGTGTAGTTTAATAGAAATCAGTAAACACCTGCCCCTCTCTATTACTGAAACTCCAAATTCACGTGTTCAATTTTGGCACACATTTAATTTAAGTACATATTTTACGTTTCTGAAATGAAAGATTAAAAAGTAAAATTGTTTGGTATTATTTAAAAAATAAATCCCAGTATATTGCTGAGACCGCTTCCTATTCTAAGTTACCTCTCATGAGGTGGTGTTTAAGTACAAATACCCTCTAATTAGAATGGGTTATTTTTTACTATAGTCCATTACTGTGCAAAAAAATTGTTAGCAATAGTAAGATGACAGAATGTGTTTTCATAATTAATATTTTCACTTGTTGTAAAGCGTCACTTGTTTCAAAATAAACTTTTATCTTTAATAGAATAAGTTCTTAAGTGAGTAAATAACTTGATTTTAACAGAGAATTGGGCAGTTTTGCCAACAGAAGACACGGAAATTTAATGTATCAAAAGAAAACCTCAAAAAAAGCTCTGAAGCTAAAAAAAAAGAAAGTCTTTCATAGGTTCGTTTCAAGAATTTAAATTTTAGAATGAACATGTAAAGTTGGATTTCAAACTTAGTATGTCATCTTTCCCATTTTTAGAAAAACTAATATATTTGATTTAAAATAGACAATGCTAGTATAAGCTTAAACGTATTTATACATGGGTATCAGAAACCTGAGGAAAAACACAAACAAAGTTAATGTGAAAATAAGCATTTAATGGCTGATTTACGTGACTTTCTATTTTATACTATCATGTATTTTAGAATCTTTTATCTCTTTATAATGAGTCATTATTTTGAGCCAATTCAAGTTGGGAAAATTGTAAATATATCGAAATTTATGAGGAACCAAAATGGATGCTACCCCTGTAATGTAGTAGGCTAATCCCTCTTTTCCCATGCCCAGTTTCATCAACAACTAGGCCAAAAGCAGTTTGCTTAGATTAAAACGGACAGCTGAATAATCGAAGGTAGGAATTTGCTGTGATACACAAGTGTTAAATTTAATGCGATTATTGTGTTTTCTTAAAAAATAAATAAACAGTGTGAAAATCTATGAAAACCAAACTGTCACAAACACAGCACTGGTGCACGAACTCTCAGACAGATTTTAACCCGTTCCGTCGATATCTTGTCGACATTTCTCGACAAATCGGATTACACGGCTATATGCCTTAAGTATAATATTTTAGCTACCTTTCCAAAGAAACTGAAGAGAACCAAATGGGTGATTAGGCTATAAAACCTTAATATCTATCGCAGACTAATGCTATTTCATGGCGTGCAAGAGAACAGCCCTTCGTGACAAACGACAATCATATCTAAAAGACGACCTAACAGAAACAAGCTTAGGGTTGCGGCTTCTGGTCAGGTGACGAAGTCTGGCGCATCATGGTTCTGAGCTTGCACGTGAAAAAGGTTGTACTTAGTCAAATTACAATGTACAATCTTATATGTTGGGTAGAAAAGAATCAGGAAAAGTGATTGAAGATGCTTATGTCTTTCTTTATTTACTAGTTTATGTTTCATTATAATATGTAAGAAGTACGAAATAAACTCATAACCAAGTAATTGGTAATCAGCATAAATATTATTGTCTAATCATGAAAGTTGTCTCATTTGCAAGCTCGTGTAACATAACTTGATATCATAAGAAAAGTAGGAGCTTAGAGAAGTGTTAAAATGAATATGAACGTTGGAAACAAAACGGTGGAAAACTAACATCAAAAACTATAAATGGCGCTAGAACTACTTTTGTCTCAAGAAAGTTTTAGATGCGGAGAAAGTTTTTCAGTTTTAAATCTAAACGATGCAAGAAAAGAAAATACTGTTTATTTATTATACAATATTTCAAACGTGGTAAAAGTTGATCTAGTGTTAATAAACGCCACAAAATATTTTAATTGAATAATAAACCTGGTAAAATGTTTTAATTCAACTTGTACGTAACATGTTCATGATCCTTGCGTGTATAATATAAGTAAACCCCATATATTTGTAACCTCATTAGAAACAGAACGGGGATTTCAATTGGTTAAACATGTTGTTACAGTACTTTCAGGCTTGCTTAATCCACATACTCATTGATGACTTATAGAAATTGTAAGTGGAATTATTATGTCAGTGATATTTGGGTTAGAATAAGTATATTTTGATTGGCAGTTGGGCGTGGGCCATCATTTAAGACGAGGAAACCATTTTAAATGTTTTATTTGTTACTGCCTACAACATTGCCATTGACATGCTGGGTGTACAATGCATATTAATAAAATTTCCGAAGGACATGACCTTGAAAATGACTGAATAACGTCAGTGGTAATTTCATGAAGTAGGTCCACAACGCCTCATTTCATACTACTAATAATTATTTTCCTATACTTATTTCTCAAAGGGTTTCTGAATCGCCCTATATATATATATAATTTCGTTTCTGTGTGCATTTTATTTTATTTTGAAAATGTAGAGTGGTACCTGGTGTGTAGCTAAACAAGTCGTGGGGTGACAAATGTAGAGTGGTAATTGGTGTGTAGCTAAACAAGTCGTGGGGTGACAAATGTAGAGTGGAAATTGGTGTGTAGCTAAACAAGTCGTGGGGTGACAAATGTAGACTTGTATATATCCACGTAAGTATTATGATAGGGAAAGTTGAGTGATAACCCTGGTATATGGATATATAAATCTTGGGATGACGAATGATGGGTGATTAAACACACTGGTGTATAGCCACACGAGTACTAGGATGACGAATATAGAGTAGTAACGTTTGAGTGCAGCCACACAGGTCTTGGGATAACGAATAATGAGTGGTTAACCCTGGTGAATAGCCACACAGATCTTGGGATAACGAATAATGAGTGGTTAACCCTGGTGTATAGCCACGCAGGTCTTGGGATAACGAATAATGAGTGGTTAATCCTGGTGTATAGCCACACAGGTCTTGGGATAACGAATAATGAGTGGTTAACCCTGGTGTATAGCCACACAAGTCTTGGGATAACGAATAATGAGTGGTTAATCCTGGTGTATAGCCACACAGGTCTTGGGATAACGAATAATGAGTGGTTAACCCTGGTGTGGCTAAACGAGTCCTATGGTGATCAATGTCGAGCAGTTAACCCTAATGTACAGCCACGCTAGTGTAACGGATGTTTGCAGTTCTTCATCTAGCTGTTATTTAAATGATTTCGTTTTATACAAGCCTTTTGACTGGTCTTCATGATTGTTTCTCGCTGAAATCCATAATGTTTGAGAGGTAAAGGTACATTATCTATCAGCTTGTAATTTAACATAGCCTGGGATCCGTGTATCAAGCTGAGCTCATGTAATTTTCTGTAGAAAACAAAAAACGAATTACGAAAATGTTATCAGTTGATTTTTATGTTTATCTTTCTACCGAAGTGCATGGCGATTCTTCTCATGAGATTGATTCTAAAAAATGTGTTTGTCAACCTAAATTTTATGTGTGACAGACAGTATCTTTCGTAGATTGTGGTGCTGGACATCGAACCACATGTAAAATATTACAGACCGCGCGTGTACGATTGTATAAGACCTGTCTAATCACATAGAAGGAAATAAAAGGCAAAAAGAAACATTTATACACAATAAAATGAGACAACTTCTTAACTAGACTGTACGAGATAAATATTTGTAGGTTAAAACTTAGTATTTTGGTGCGAAAATTGTAAATTTTTACAGGTTTTAGTTATCGTTCTTTAAAGATCTGTGTGTGAACCCATTAAAAAAACGATGTTCTAATTGCGTTGATTCTGTGTGCAACGAGTATATAATTAAATTAATTAATTAATGAGTCAGCTAAATAGACAAATAATTAAATAAAATATCAAATAATTAGTTAATGTGAAAAAGGATTGAGAAATATTTGTTAATTTTGAAGTACTTTAGATTCATCCAGGCCACACTTTGAGGTGGCGCTTTTGGTCATGCTTCCACCTCCTCTCCCCCAAAAGTGTATCTTAAATTATTAAAATTATACATTAATGAATGGATTAGTTAAATGAATAATTAGAATATAAGATACTTAGTTAATATCTAAAAGGACTGAGAAGCGTTTGCTAAATTCAAAGTCGTTTAGTAGTTATATTTCAACTCTCATTAAAATGCCATTATTCAACTGAAACACACTACTTTTATATGAAAGTGTCTAGAAACTGTTTCCTTCCAATGTAGAAAGATTTCTTTTCGTTGTTTAGGGATCCCTATTTCTATTTCCAGAGAAATAAAACTTTGATCAGTACATAGCTTTGTTATTACTTGTTTATGTTTTGTTGAAACTTTTATCTTATCATAACTGTTGATAGATTTGCCTTTTCTACACTGAAGAGACATACTGAGAACTTCTGATCTTTTAACCAGCAAGTGCGTTGTACTACATTTCGTCCCAAGTTGTATTATTATTATTATACGTCATATAGAGTAAAATGAAAAATATCCGTATTATTAGTCAATCTATTGTTCCATCTATCTACTTGTCTATCTGTATGCTTATCTTTTGTCTAAGAATAATCCCTTTCTTTCGCTAATTATTTTCTTATGAGAGGAAAGTGACCCTACTTTATCAGCTCCGTACAAATGCACGCCATTTTTGTCTTTTCGGACTGATTTCACGAACTGTGTTGTCCGTGTTTGATGTCATACTTTGAAATTTTTGAATTCTTTATTATATACTTACTGGTACTTCTACACGTGGAGGCCTTTCAAGTATTAACGAAACATGCTTTCTTTATACTCGGAGATTCGAGTAAAACAGTGAGTGCTTTTTTATAAGGTAGACCATGTCAATGTTATAGCACATATCTTAAAGAGAAGGCTAAAGATAACCCCTCCTTCTCCCTCCCCCCTTATGTCCCCAACGTTTTTATCAGTTCTCGATCTCTTGTGTGCTGAAATTTGATTGGTAAACAGACTGTCTAGATCTTGAGGGCACGGTTTCACTGTGGACCTTGACATCTGAATAGGTTTGTGCATATGTCACTGCTTTGTACATTAAGCCTTAAAACCGTATGATCTCATTCTTAAAGGGATAAAAGAGTAGTATGTTAATGATTTGAATACATTAGTTTTTTTTTTACAGTGCTAGAAATGTCTGATGTTATAGATTGTACTACCGCAACTGGCACATTGTGCTAGCTTTTAGCTCTCTCAATGAAATGCTTAAAAGAAAGAAAGAAATGGATCCAAACTTCGTTACCACCATCAGGACACAATAGCTGCCCACTTTTGTCTCTCATACTGATCATTCTAGTAATGTACGTACAATAAGTCAAGTAACACATAGAGACGTATTGTGGTTTATGCTGGGAGATAAATGAACTTCAGAAATTTTTCTCAACCAGTTTTTACGGAACTTTACGAATAATTACTTTTAGTTGAAGGCGTTTGTTATACAGTTTGTTACATGTGGTAATTTGACAAGACCACAGTTTGGTATGGAAGTAAGTGAAAACCTTAGAATTGCTTTCGCTATAATAAGTTGTGATAGGCCCGCATGTTCAAAATGGTGGCTGTGCAAGGCTAAGCGAATATTTTACCTCATTTGAATTAAAAATAACAGAAACTAGGGGTAACTTGTGTAAGTGTCCTTTTAAATATTGATTTGAGCTAATGGCGCTGGCCCTTTTTTGTACACGTTAAAATACCAGAATTGTTATTTCATTTGTGTTATCTTTTTTTCTCGAGTAGTTTAAGCTGGTGGTTTCGAAACAAAAACATAATTCTGAAGAGTATCATCATTGGGTTATCTACTCTAGCCGTCCCTAATTTTGAAGAGATAGATTAGAGGGAAGACAGCTAGTGAACACCACCCACCGCCAACTCTTGGGTTACTCTTTACAAATTAATAGTGGGATTAACCATCGCATTATACTTGCCTCACTCCTTAAAGGGACTCGAACCCTTGACCCTCAGATTGTAGGTTGTGAGTCAATCGCCTCTAACCACCAAGACTTCGTCACTGGGACTATAAGAACTGCGTTAATACTCTAACATTAAAAAAGTATGTTTCAGGAAATTAATACGTTGAATTTTATACTATATTAATCAAAAATGAAAGACATCAGCTTATAATGATGTCTTTGAACCACATAGATGGTTTGTTTCTCCTATTTTGTTCAATGACTAGAATTTCACATCTAGTGCTGAAACTGTTAGCTGTTGTTTTCGTAGATTGGTTAATCACGTGTATACCGTTATATGTTTTGCTTATTTCTGTTGTAAGTACGATACCCGTGGTGGACACAGCACAGATAGCTTATTGAATAGCTTGTTTTGTTTTTTTACAACGCTACAGGATTTTAATACTAGTAGATAGTTTTATGTTATTTTATTTCTACTTGTTTGTTGCTTACTCTGATTACAAAATAACGCCTACTTAAACATACGTATATATATATATGTTTTGTCTATGTATTTAGAAGACTCGTTTATTATCTTTACATAATAAATTTATACTATATTATTTTTAAGTATGTGTCACCCTTTCTAGCTTATCTGACTTGAAAAGAATGAATAAATTATAACTTGATGCTTCACCATAAAACCTCGCCAGATGGCACTCTTAATGTCATGGTTACAGCTTAGTTGGTTGTATCAGACCACTGAGCAATTACGTCACTTAACACCGTTTTATGTATTTTACCTACCTGATTAATGGTCGCCAGGAGCGGTTAGAAGATTACATGTTTTTGCTAGAGCTATTTTCAGAGCACACTTTTTTTTGTAAAGAATTTAGTTCATCCTATAGGCTTCAAACTCTTTGCACCATTTCTGTGCTCCTCCTTCACAGTTAAGTCTAGTAGTTGAGATTTTTTACACTGTTTCCATATACGCTTATATTAATGAATTTTAGGGTAATAAACTTAAAATGTTCTTTGTGTTTACTTTTAATGTTTACACATACAGATGAAAAGATGAACACAGAAATGCTATAGCAAGACAAAATGTACAGATTTTTTTTTAATCACACAATGTTGTCACCCAGAGGCTCAGCGGTACGTCTGAAAAGCTTATAAAGCTTAAAAATGGGTTTCGATACCCGCGGTGGGCACAACACAGATAGCTAGCTAATTGTGTAGCTGTGTTTGCTTAAGACACAAACTCACGTCATGTTTTATTGCTATATAGATTTTAAATACAGCGGTATTTTTCATTACAATTTATTTATTTCGACATGAATGTTGTTACGCAAAAAGTTTCAAATAACTCTTTCATTGCCATGGATATATATATATATATATATATCCCCCTTTAGACCATGGATATATATATATATTTCCCTTTAGACCATGGATATATATATATATATATACATGTATATCCACTTAGAGAGCACTACCATATGAGTTTGGTATTTTGAACCACCACGAAAAAAATGGCATTCTTTTTCAAATAAGTTTGCTGAATTTCGCGCAAAGCTACTCTCGGGGTGATCTGCACTAGCCGTTCCTAATTTCGAATTGATAGACTAGAGATGAGATAACTAGTCACCATCAACACCGCCATCTTTTGGACTACTATATACCAACAAACAGTGGGATTGATCATCACGTTAGAACGCCTCCAAGGCTGAAATAACGAACATGTTGGTTGACGCGATTTGATCCCTCGATTCGTTGGTAAAAGAGTAGCCCAAGAGTTGGCGGTGGGTGGTGATGACTAGCTGCCTTCCCTCTAGTCTTACACTGCTAAATTAGGGACGGCTAGCGCAGATAGCCCTCGTGTAGCTTTGCGCGAAATTCAAAAAACAAACAAACAAACTTGATCCCTCGACCCGCAGATTGCGAGTCGAGTTTCCTAACCATCAAGCTGTCATATAAGTAATAAAATTGTTTTTATTATTTATATCTAAAAGTAAACCTGGCGTTTGGAGAGTTGTGTATGTGTAAATACGACAATGCTAGAATTTCCACGTTTAATTTCTGAACTGCTATTGAAAGTGAGAGATATTCTAACACTATAGTTAAAACAATCTTTGTTATGGTTTTTTATCAGGGTACGGAAAATACATATTATATCTGTACAGTTATTGTTTGAAGGATAAGGTATTGACAAACACGCAAAAAAATCTTCAAGTTGACAATCCAACGGTTACATTAACATTATATTATAGTCGGATGGATCAAAATATTTGTGTTGGAGGTTGGGCAAAGCATGGGAGTGGATCAAAATATGTTTTGGAGGTTGGGCAAAATATGGGAGTGGATCAAGCTTGTCAGAAGCGTACTTGTCGTCGGCAGGTGAAAAACTGTAGATGTCGGTAGCATGCTTCCCAAAATATTAGCAGTTTGGACTTATTTTGATGTAACAGAGACCTAGATACAATGAAAGTGAGGATGAAACAGAAACGAAGATAATGTTAAAATAAGTTGAATGAATAACTTACACGAATGTTTCTATTTCTTGCCATAATCTCTGTATTTTTTCGAAGATTTACCTGCAGCTATCAAAATACGTCTAGAATCTATAGTCGTTATTTTGGCAGAAACTAAATTCAAGTCAGGAAAAACGTAAAACTTTTAATTTTTTTTATGGTGGGGGGGGGGGGGTAGGTGGCAAAGTTGGAGATGAGAAGCTTCCTTCTTCCAACGCCTGTATATAAGTTATATAAACTTAACGATATGTAAAAGATTAGTTTAAAGTACTGCCAGATTAGTAAATAATAAATTGCAAGTCACATTTCGTTATAAAGATTGTAGTGAACGCAAGACTACAAATGTTTTGAATTTTTTACGATCGGAAGTGTTGAGGACGTTTTGACAAAACTGTTTACAGAATAGGAAGTGTATTTGTTTTTGCGATTAAAATACCCAAAAGCTACTCACACACAAAAACTATGTTGTATTAGTGAGTTTTTACGTGTTTAAGTTTATTTCTTCAATTTGATCTAGCCCCCAGAAG
>NW_013665968.1:161941-162890 GCF_000517525.1 Limulus polyphemus | reverse complement strand
ACTAGCTGCCTTCCCTCTAGTCTTACACTGCTAAATTAGGGACGGCTAGCGCAGATAGCCCTCGTGTAGCTTTGCGCGAAATTCAAAAACAAACAAACAGGTTATTAAATATAGCCAACGTTTTAACTTGCTTTACAAGTTTCAAGCTTTATTTTACATTTTAAAAGTCCATATGTCTTTGCATCTATTTCCTTCACCGTTGATATGCATGATTTGATGACCTTTTTCACGTATGATTGCCCGACACCGTAATATATATTTTGTAATAAGTTCTACGTAGGCTGGCGAGGTCAGTCTTTACCACACATCTTCAGAGGCTATACACTCACCTTCCATTGCAAGTGGATGTCGGTTTTCAAGATAAGTTTTAAGCAGACCCAAGGCACAAAAGTCCATTGGAGATGCATTAAAGAACTTAGCAAGTATGTGGCCGAATTCGGCCTCTAGTGGTTCTGGTTTCTTTGAACACCTTTCTCATGTGAACAGTACGAAGTGTTGTTGGAGTATTTTAATGTAACCTAAAGATATGCCCATTTTAATCACAGTCACCTTTTGGGCCGAAGGATTGTTTTTCGAAACCACAGTTTTCACTTTGCGGATGATGGCGTCGATCTGGATTGGCTTGGAGGTGATTTCGAGGCCTGTTGCCTTCCTAAACATTCCCGCTTCTGTGGAAAACATCAAAAAATTCTGTCTTTTTTCTTAAGGCCTATGCCCCCAGTAGCACAGCGGTATGTCTGCGGACTTACAACTCTAGAATCCGGGTTTCGATACCCGTGGTGAGCAGATCACAGATAGCCAATTCTGTGGCTTTGTGCTTAAATTCAAACAAACAAACTTAAGGCTCATATAATTTAACTATGTTGTTATATGGATATTTCTCTTTGGAAAGTATTTGTATACTTCTTCTACTCATAAGCCTATTCATGTGGTAGGCAGTATTGCTCTG
>NW_013665968.1:155617-160941 GCF_000517525.1 Limulus polyphemus | reverse complement strand
ACAGATAGCCAATTCTGTAGCTTTGTGCTTAAATTCAAAACAAACAAACTTAAGGCTCATATAATTTAACTATGTTGTTATATGGATATTTCTCTTTGGAAAGTATTTGTATACTTCTTCTACTCATAAGCCTATTCATGTGGTAGGCAGTATTGCTCTGTTGAATAGTGAATCAAATATAACTTACTATTAACATTTTTTATAAATTATATCTATGAACCTTTTTCTGCGTTTCTTTAATTAAAAACACACACGAACGAAAACGAAACAATTTTCATGTACAAAGTTTAACTTTAATTTATTTAAAAACTTATACCGGTGTTGGCTCTGAAACATCTATATTTTAATGTTCAATGTTTGAAAATACAAATTTGGGTTTTTAGTAATGTTCAAATAATTAACAGGCTCCACCAACGAGGAAGTACTGTTTAGGGTTTGGAAGTAACGTTTTTTGCCGTGTTATCCCCTTTGTATTTTCGGTCATTATTTTCTTGGCCGTTTATAAGCTAGAGGACTCCCCAGTGGCATAGCGGCATGTCTTCGGGCTTACAACGCTAGAAACCAGGTTTCGATACGCGTGGTGGGCATAACGCAGATAGCTTATTGTGTAGCTTTGTGTTTAACTTCAAACAAATAAACAAACTAAAAGCTAGAAGTCTATATTAGATATGGTATGGGGAAGATTTTGTTTGTGAAGCCTAGAAGGTTCGTATTCTCTTCGGTTTTATATACTAGGTCTGTATAGCCACTTTTATTATACTTAATTAACTCTCAAGTTATTGATATACTTTTACACCGTTCACTACCGGTGGGGTGCAGATATGCATCGTATTGAGTAATTTTCCGATTTTTTTAACGATACCAAGTGTACAGAACTAAAAAAAATTTCTTGAAATCGCCCTTTTTTATGTTAAATACATAACAAACCCTAGCGTAAATTAGTGGATTAAATGCTATATTGACAATATTTTTGTTTACGTTTTTTATGACGCACGTGGTAAAAGCAATATTTATAATTAACAATCATAGATACATATAGAATTTTGTGCATAAATAGGTCAGAAAAAATGTGCTTAAGAATCACAAGGGTTAATGGCTTAAAAAAAACTGCCCCTGGTGGGTGACTTTTTATCAGTGATAGAAAATTTAAAAACTGAAGGACAGGACACAAAATAGCGATTATTACACATACTGGAAGTAATCTTTTAGCAGTATACTTGTTGCGTTAAAATATTTCTTCGAGTGGTGTAATTGTTTATAATGTGAATAAGGGTTTTAAAAAGCCTTTTAGAAGAACGGAAACCTATACATACTAACACCCAGAAATAATAATTGAAGGACCCTCCCTCCCACTCTATCTCCAAAAACATTTTTCTAAAGAGAGAGAGAGAGCACTTTGGTACATACAAGAACTCTGTATCTATCAATCATGCTAGGATAAATAACAAGTATTTCGTTTGTTCTACATGCACTCGACAAGGTTTAAGAACATATTCTCTCAAGATCCCGAGAAGCAGGAAATCAAGGTTATCCACATTTAGACACTTATATACAAGAAAAGGCTGATAAAAGGAGAACTAGAAGCGAAAGTTTTGTTGTATGAAAAGAACATTTGTCTTGTAACACGTCATTATGGTCACTTGGTTAGCTGGATGTTAGTTTATTGATTTTGGTTCTAGACCACTTGGGCTGTCTGAGATAGTGAGTGGATGAATGTTTAAATCATTAAACATCAAGTATCTTGAAGAAAAAAACACACACCCAAACATCAGTCATCAAATATGCAGTATAAGTGTTGTTATGGTTATTGTTAACCTATCAGATGCATCTTATGAAGATGTCTTTCACTAATACATGCCACATAAGTAAGAGAATGTTAATTACATAAAAAAGTACTCCAATTTTAACGCTGAAAAATCCCTTTTTGTAAATATTGGTATTTTACGACTTGTCACTCTCGATTCAACTAGTTTTGAAATGTGTAAAAAATTACATGCATATATATATCTGCACCTAATTGGCCAAACAGACAAATAATTGGTCCAAAAGTGGATGGTTCGACATTTGGCCTTTTAATTTTCATGCCTAATCCAGTTTGGTTTGCCTTATCGCTTTTGGTACTGGTTGTTGTGTCAGTAAAGATATCACCGAAACCTTCTGTAGCACCCTCTGAACCATTAACATTTTGCTGTATCACTTGTGAATCTATAGTTATGCAGTGCTTCAGGAACCTACCGCCAAACGTGTCTTGTATACACCCTCTGAACCATTAATATTTTGCTGTATCGCTTTTAAAGCTTCGCTATGCATTGTTTCAAGAACATGCCATCGAATTCTTCTAGCACGTCATGAATCATAACATTTGTAGTACCACTTCTGAAGTTAGTTGTATAATATCTAAAGAACATGTTGCTAAAGATCTCACTTGCTGATAATCTAACATTTTTAAAACTTGGTATGTTACGAAAACGATCAAAGTCACAGAAAAGTGGTGGTATTGGGTAAGTGTTTTCCAAGAACTTTTGTAATCTGTCCCAGGGCTGCCAAAATCTCACTTTTTAACTTTGTACAAGTTATATAAGATAATATTATTTATCTTTTTATGTCAGGAAACTGTTTAAAAGGAATTATATTTTTTTCTCTGTAACTATAAAAACGTGTTCTCATAATTGTGGAATAACATGTATGTATATATATTTCCAAAACACATACAATATATATATATATATATAATAGTGTATGCGTGCTATTCCAGCTTTTCTAAAACTTATCCAAGTTGAGAAGTAATAACAAACGTTCACTAAGTTTCCAGTTAAGTGGCGCTGTTGGATCTAACACCAACTGACGACACAACTAGTTGTTGAATAAAAGCAAAGTCAAAGGTTTATAAGAGTCTACTTGAAACACAAACACGTGTATATACATAGATCTGAAAAGGAATGCCGACACACCTAAAGTTCGGACACTCTTTGCTAGATTGCTATATTGACTGTCGCCCTGAGGTCATCGTAACACTGGAGCACCCAACCCAAAGTGCCCTCTTTAATGGATTTGCGCGAGCCAGGTTCATATATATATAGCGTCTTGCACTTCATCGTTAGTCGCCGCCCGATGACAGTCTTCTTTTCTGATTTCCGACACATGGAGACACATTGAACTTTGTTTTAGATGAGAGGTTGAAGAGATTTTTCATGTTGTAATTTCTATATATTTGCTGTGTGTGTACTCGTGTACTTGACTACACAAGAACTGAAAACAATTGCGTGTACAGTTTTATATCAGCGAGCGTGCCAAATCTAATCAAGTAGTGAGATATATAACAGAGTTTCGTTCAGTTATCTTGCTTAGCAGTTGTTAAAAATGGTCGCGTAATACTGTATATTCCTTAGCATAAACTTTTCAACAGAGTTTCATAACATGATCTAAAGTGCGGTAAAAACGTTCCTGACGCAAGAATATTGATGGATATTTAGAAAAAAAAGCACTTCTTGAATTAACAATTTATATAGTAATAATTCTCAAATATTCAACTGTTGACATAGTAATAATTTTCAAACATGGTAATTTTGATAAAATGTAACAGATTTCTAAAGCATGACTTTTTAAATTAAAAATACTGATTCTTTTAAGAAAAGTAAAGATATACAGGGGGCTAATCACACTTCAGAAAAATGGTTGCATATGCTAATACATTGGCGTATAGTCGCAAATACGAGTCATGGTGTTGCGGGTGACATATCTAGCACTTGTGTAAATTTTATTCAAGACATATTCCTGACTATCCGATAATGCAACGCCACCATCGTTATCTTATGGGCTGGAAAAATATGCCATACCTCTTTATGAATAAGAATATTCGTATGACGAGATTGTTAAAAGATGGAAAGTCAAAGGACAGGACACGACATTTCGAAAGATACTTTAAAGTTCTCCATGGAAACAGAAAAATTCGCACAAAAGAACGTTTAAGAAATCTTAATCTACGAAGTGATGAAGGCTGCGACTATTGAAAAGAACACTCCGCCCAAAGAACAGTCACGATGAAGCTAGGGCCATTTCCTTGTAATTTAATAACAAAATAATAAACAATGATTTGAAATTGACGAAGGCTTACCAGCCAAAAGTTCGTTAGCTACCAATCACAACGCGAAATCAACGGTTGTTTACACAGTTCGTAAGCTACCAATCACAACGCGAAATCAACGGTTGTTCACACAGTTCGTAAGCTACCAATCACAACGCGAAATCAACGGTTGTTTACACAGTTCGTAAGCTACCAGTCACAACGCGAAATCAACGGTTATTTACACAAAAAAGATGACGGAAAAACAAACAAACAAACTGGCATTACAGTGAATCCATTTGACCATACCTGCCAAGCTACCTGATGCAGATCTATTGAAAATTGTGCCTTTGGTCTGTTTAAACGTGGTCTTGGAAACTGATGACCACTTACTATTTGAAAATTTGGTCAAGATATGTGGTTTAAGATGAGCTACTCAAAAGATAACTACTGTGAGACTTGCGATATTGGGCAATAATATAATTCTGGCTATCCAAATGGGCACCATTCTAAATGAAGTAAATATAGTTCCACGCAACATACAGTACGATGAACCCTCATATTGAATTTCTTGTTCTGTGGCGTGAATTTACAAAAATGAAGAGTTGAAACGTTATATCAAAATAATTAGAAAGTTTTGCTTGCTATCATTGCTTTTATCTACGTAATACATACTTATTAGTTGTGGTTTTCGTTCTTCAGAGCCTGGTTATCATGGGCGTCACTGGAGGGGGGGGGGTTGTCGAGTGCGAACAACTCCCGTTTGAAACCTCAACTGCATTTTGATGGTCACGGATAATTAAATCTCGTGCTGCAAAAACTGCTAAACGTGGCGTTATAATTTTATATTCATAACCTCTTTCGTTTACTAATGTGTTTCTTCAATCTGACATGAACCTTGCTATGGATCGTGTACTGAACTGCTACTGATTCACGGCTTATTTGGGCCTGCAATTGTTATTTATTTCAAAAACGACCCCCCTTGAAGAAATCCTGGCGACGCCCATGGTTACACTAGTTTCGGGGAATTCCACCCTTCATTAGTCTTCCAGGATAACTAAATTCAAACATCATTTAAAAAAAATGTTGCAACTAAAAATTCGGCAAATTTGTTATATATATTGTTAGCCGTCTCTGTCGTTAATTTTGATCAAGTCTTGGAAAATTGTTGCAACTAAAAACTCAACAAATTTTAAGATATTGTTAGCCGTTTCTGACGTTAATTTTGATCAAGTCTTGGAAAATTGTTGCAACTAAAAAC
>NW_013665968.1:140270-154659 GCF_000517525.1 Limulus polyphemus | reverse complement strand
CAAGTCTTGGAAAATTGTCGCTACTATAGGGGCAAATAAGTTAGAAGCGTCTCTTCTTATTTAAGATGTTACTCGCTAAATGCGAACTATAGTTAAAGATTAACTTGATAATAGAATGTAAAGTTGACCCAAGAGACACTTTATTCAGAATTATCAAAGTGGCCATTGACCTACGGATTAGCTGGAAACGCAATTCTTCATGCTAACGAAGACAGGTTCGAGTTAAACAAAGTTTGCACTTACATATATATTTGCCATTATAGTCTGTTGCGATTGCTAGTTTATGAGATGATGAATTAATCTAATCTGTTTAGGTTACTTGAACAATCAAGGGAAATTGTTGTGTAGCCTTAGATCGTACAACACAATACAAAGGTGTTGTTTATCAAGTGTTAAGGGACGAATATGCTGCTACAATATTCTTGGACGAAAGTTCCATCCATTAAAACTCTCGTTGCGGTTGAAGGAACAACAGTCAGGGTCTATAGTAGTAATTAACGAGTTTGCCGGTTGCTAATTAGTTGATTAAGACAAACTGTCAATCAGATTACCTCCGTCCTCTACATTCATGTTGCCTTAGCTGCTTCATATTATTGAAGCGAGTGACAAAGACAGGGTAGGAACTGTACATGTATGCTCGTCCATTTAACTGCATAATATTCAGTCAAATCAGCAGGGATGAGACCTGCTCAAACAAGGAATAAAACCAGTGTGTTTATCAAATAGCTTAATATCTGTTAAGATTGATAACGTAGTTATGTCACCAGAAAACGATGACGTAAGTAACATACACAGTGCTTGTATGCACAGAGTAATTTTGACTAATATATATACAAGACTGGTGGTCAGAACCATCAAGTATACATCGTTCATTTTCATCAGAAATAATATAGTGTAGCGGAGAACAAAGATAGGGCTATTTTATACTGCTTCTGATGTCATAATGCTGTCGACTTATTAAGTTGATAGTCAAAAGAATCGCGTATTTTAAAAATTCGGTAATAATCATTACGCCTTCAATATCATAAATTTAGGTTGGTCATATAAAGATTTTTTTATTGCGCAAGATTCAAAGAAATCTTAAACAACAAACCGCTTTTATGTTTTATTAATATTTCTTTATTTATCCAAATGCTACCAGGTGGCATAGAGAGTCTGAAGGCCTATAACGCTAAAAACCGAGTTTCGATACTTGTGGTGGGCACAGCACAGGTAGCCCATTGTACATATTTGTGCTTAACAAACAAATTGCCCCCCAGTGGCACAGCGGTATGTCTGCGGACTTACAACGCTAGAAACCGGGTTTCGATACCCGTGGTGGGCAGAGCACAGATAGCCCTTGTGTAGCTTTGTGCATAATTAAAAACAAACAAACAAACAAACAAATTTATTCAAGTAAAGGTGTCTAGATAACATGTTTGTGGTGCTTATTAAAAATAAATGTTATTTAAATCATATCTTATATAAATTCACCGCAGAAACGTGTTTTGTTTGTTGAGATAGCTTTGCTTACCGTTGAGTAAAGAGATGACAATCAGCAACTTTGTTTAAAACACTGACAATAGTTTAGTGATGAATAAAGTGATATTGAGGTATGGGAAATTATTTTACTTGTATTGTGTTTAACCATTCAGCATTGACAAGTTTCTAACTATGCAAGAACAAAGTAACTTCTTTGATTACTTCACAGTCGTTCTTGTTTTTGTTTTTTGTATGAAACTGGTAGGGGGGTTATATACCAGCTGCTTTCATGTGCATTTCTGTCAATTAGGAACCATCAAAGAAACAATGACAGATCTTTGGTACCTTGTATATATTTTCAATGAGACAAACAATACCACTTGACAAGAAAAATTTACTCAAACTGAAGTAATACTCCCTAAATTGAGGCGCAGGTTGACCATGTAGTAGAGCTCTAGATATTTCGGAGGTGGCGAGCCGGGTTTGAATACATGCAACACAACGAAATATTTCCCCCCACTTTTATGTTGTGGGTGAGTTATAAGAGTGACAGCCAACCCCTCAGCGTGGATGGTTGGTCGTAAGATGCTGCTGATTGGCTCCCGACCTCCATTGGCATAGCGGCATATCTGCGGACTTACAACGCTAGAAACCGGGTTTCGATACCCGTGGTAGGCAGAGCACAGATAGCCCATTGTGTAGCTTTGTGCTTAACTTCAAACAAACAAACAAGACTGGTTCCCTTTCATCTAATCGGTAATTCAAAATCCTTTGCCGTAAATACAAATTTGATAAAAGTCACAAAAGAAAAATCAATAGAAATTCCCTAAATCATGGAATCTGCTCTTTGAGACTTATAAAGTTTGACATTGTCCGAATACAAGATCCTGAGATTACCTTACAAGTTGAGGTTTATATTTCTATAAGTTAACTTCACGATTCAAGGAAATGCGATCACTGGATCCATGTTCTTCATCCTTACATTACGGATGTGTTTACATACTGCATTACCGGCGGGATCCACATAGTGCACCACGTGGTATAATTTTATACTTTGACTGTTATAACACTCCCTGTAAAGAAATGAACAAAACAATATGTTGATATCACTTATTTTCTGTTTAAAATACTCAAGAAACCCAAACAGGAAGTTGTTGGATCAGTTACAATATTGATGATATTATATTAGGTCGTCAAGAAATTAATGTCGCGTTTTGGAACACTTTCATTAACCGCCCCAAAAAAACGTCCATCACGTTAAACGAACCGCCTAAACGTCACGTTAGTGTAACCTATATACTGTGTAAAGTTTAGTATACTCTAATCCCATATATTGATGGCATACGACGAGACACACATTCGGCATGTAATGCTGTTTGAATACAAGAAGAGAAACAACGACTCTATAGCCACAAAGAACATCAAAGAAGTTTATGGAGATGTTTTGAACGTTCGTAGGTGTCAACGATGGTTCAGAAAATTTCGTTCAAGTGAATTCAAATTCGATGACGAGGAACCCACTTTGAGACTAATAATGACTGGAGACGGCTTGTACATTTGTTGTTATGTTAAAGTTATATTAAAGTTTTTCTTCATTATCCATTCAAGCCGTCTCCAGCCATTATTCGTTCAAGTGACTTTAGCCTTAAAAACTGTGATGGCAGGGGCGGACATGTTGGAATTAATATTGATGCACTGAAGACGCTTGTTGACTATAACCCAAGGCAACACACTCGTAAAATGGCCCTGAAATTGCATGTCTCTCATGAAATAATACATAAACATCTAAGGAATATAGGTAAACTCCATAAAGAAGATGTTTGGGTGCCTCACGAACTCTCCGATGATCATCGTTTCCAACGTGTGAACGTTGCTTCGTATCTTCTGGCGTGTAATGCGCGTGAACCATTTTTGGACACAATTTTAAACGCCAAAACAATGGCTCAGTCCCAGACAAAATCACTTCCGACCCAAAAACCTGGACTCCATCCGCAGAAAGTGATGCTTTGGGACATCCAAGGAGTAATTCATTTCGAACTCCTCAATCTACAGTGAACTGTCAATGCAGAGATCTACAGTCAGCAACTGGAACGTGTGAATCAAGCCCTTCATCAGAAACGCCCTTCACTCGTCAATCAGAAAGGTCTTCTTCTTCCCCACGTCAATACACGTCCACATGTGGCACGTTTAACGCAACACAAGATTATGAAGTTGGGTTGGGAAGTTCTCCCCCACCCACCATATTCTTCAGATATGGCACCATCAGATTACCATCTTTTTCGTTCGCTGCAACATCATCTTAATGGGAAAACGTATGCAAATGTGGAAGGTGTGAAAGAGGACATCGAAATGTTTTTTTCTTCAAAGCCAAGTGATTTCTTTAATGAGGGCATTAACAACCTGATTGTAAGATGGAAAAGCATCATCGATAAGAATGAAGACTATTTCATTTAATAAATGTTTTGTTTTGATATATAAGTTGTTCGAGTTTTTTCATCTAAAATAAAGCGACATTAATTTCTTGACGACCTAATAATTTGTTTTTCGTGTGATTTATATGTTATTATGGACCATGTAACCAGCAAACGTATGGACCTACAAGCAGTTTGGTGCAAGCATAATTTAGAAAAATGTATTTAAAAAGCTTCATCGGTAATTTTAGGGTTAAACTATGTACTGTACAGAACTAAAATCAGCTGATAAAAATTTGAAGTATCTGCTCTGTAACTAATATCTATATATATATATCAATGATTATTTTACGATCTGAGGAAGCCCCTAGAATATGCATTGAAGTAGAAGATAAAATAGTTGGAACTAGTTGAAGAGTTTACTTATTTAGGGACAAATATCAGTAGTGACGGCAAGTGTTAGAAGAGATAACGTGAAGAATGAGAATGGCGAAAACTGCATTCTTTAATCTCAGAAAATAGCCCATGAGAGCTGTAAAATTAAACTTGAAGAAGATACTTCTAAAATGTTATGTATGGTCAGTCCTACTCTACAGGTTGGAAACGTGGGCTCTGTCTGCTGAAAGAAAACGATAGTTCGAAGCATTTGAAGTGGGATGTTATAGACAAATGATGAAGACCAGCGACACATAAACACAAACTAACGAGTATGTAACTGGAACGTGTAAAGACAACTGTTAGACGTACGTTATTAGACGTTATTATGGATATATACTTGGGTCTGAAGGAAGGTTGGTAGAGGTACTAGTGAGTAACTAAGAAACGGAAGATGCGTTACTATGGGTATATACTTGATTCTGAAGGAAGGTTAGCGAGATTCTAGTGGGTAAGTAAGAAACGGAAAATACGTTACTAAGGGTATATACTTGGTTCTGAAGAAAGGTTGGTAGAGGTACTAGTGAGTAACTAAGAAACGGAAGATGCGTTACTATGGGTATATACTTAGTCCCGAAGGAAGGTTGGCAGAGATTCTAGTGGATAACCTGGAAGGAAGAAAAGCAAAAGACAGGCTGGACTTCACTTGACTCGATGAAATTAGAAAATAGATTGCAGATGAGAAGCTCGAATTAGGAAAGCTGGTGTAAGCAGCGAAGACTAGGGAACCAGGGAGAACCAGAGTTATTTTCCACCATAATTTGGAAGGACACCATGATGTGCATATATATATATATGTGTGTGTGTGTGTTTTGTTTGCCAAAGCAAATTGACAACATGCAGATACTACAAGATAATATTTAGAACTTCCGCAAAAAAAGGAAGAAGTAGAGAGGTGCAGAGGATGTCTGCCGAATCATCGCTATATGGGATATACGATCCACCAAAGGTTTTGAGTTAACAAAATTAAAATCAACCGTGCTTAAGAAGTTATAAAAAAGTGGGTGCAAGCCCTAACTCTCATTAACCGTCCTTCAGTAACGTTAGATTGATGTACAATTATATATTTAGTGAGGATGAGAGGGAATAAAAAAAGATTTATTCGTTCAAGATAATGTAAGATAAACGCAAATGTGATGTTATCAACATATCCTTGGAGGCAATAATGCTGAAACATATTGCTGCTGTTGTTGCTTTTTTAGCGTAAAAACTACACAATGCCTTTCTGTGTTTTGTCCACTGCAGGGACTCGAACCCCTGATTATAGTGTTGTAAGTCCGTAAGCTTACCGCTAACCCTAACCCATCGGGAAACAACATATGGCGATATGGTGCTTCCATGATTCCAACTTGAAGACTTAGTAACCAACAATGATAAATATGCACCAAAAAATATCGGAAGGGATTTATTTACTTAATTTTTATCATAAGTCTGATAACTTGCATTAGTAACGTCATGCTAATTTCTCTTAATTAAGATTTGGACATTTTATTGAATAGATCAGAAGGCTGTAGAACAAGACTATTAACTAAAACAAAAATTTCACAATAACAAAATTCAACATTCTGAGGTATCCCCTAGGACTACACACCAACGGTCTGCATACAGTTTAACGACGTGGCTAGAAAGGACAGTAAAATAAAACTTATAAGCTGTTTCATGAATATCAAATAGGTATTTATTTACTAAAAGCATTATACCATAAAACGCATATCAATGAAAATAAACGCTGACATATAATGATCGCATGAAAATGTACCTTGGCTTTAGCTTTAACTGATGTTGAGAAGCTAACCGTAGAATTAATTAAAATAAGGTTGTTTATGTTACAACATTAATTAAGGGGAGAATTACCCTGTGTCCCCTTTTATGCTACACTTTAATTGCTAGATAACTTCTTAAATCTTGTACTACATGGCCCTTTCTTAGCGTACTACAGGTTTCTTTCTGATGCAGAACGATTAACTCAGCTTCAAATGATTATGGTAAGTATAAGCTTTAAGAGTTAACTGAAAGTGGAAAGGCACTTAACAAGAAACAAACAATACATATAAAATCAGCTGGATTACAGTGCTTCCGGAAGCTTGATTTTAAGATACCTTATGTCGATACTTCGACAGCGTATAACGTCTTAATGGCACAAAACCGAAACATTGAGAAAGAACTCTACGAACTCAGAAAAATAAGTGCCCTGTTTTCAGAAGATAATCCTTTGCCGCTACACCTAGCTTAATAATAAATTATTTCACAATGTATAGCCAAACTAATTAGAATAACAGTTGTGACTCTTCAGGAGACTATACCCTTAGACAATGCAAGCTTCAAATACCTATAGAATGATAGGTTTCTTTTTTGTGAGTGTAAAACAGTTAAATACACCAGTTCGAGATGAAATAACCGTTGTCGTGATTTCAAGTTACAGGTGTGAAATTTCGCGGGTTTTCTTTAGATAAGGATAGAAGTAGACTATTCAAATCTAGTTCAGCCGAATTGGTTTTACATTTTTATTGGTAAAGCTTGTTCAGCATATTTGGCTATATCTTCAATTTGCATTCTTCAAGGCAGGCAACATTGACGTGGAATGTTACTTCTAGTGGGCAAAACCAGTTAATATACTTAGAAATGATGCGAATTTGCTCTTAAACCTGAATAAACAGGGATAAGACTATAATTCTGTAGTGCTGCTACTTAGGGTAGCTGCTTACATCCTTATTACCATTTGGAAAATCATTCAACATCTGTTGAGAATTTTGGTGCATAGTGTAATACCCTAAGAAACAATATTTGAATATGCTATAAACACACCAGCTAAGAATTGCACTTGCAAGAGTATCAGGGCGGATCCAGAGAGAGGGGGATTTGAGGGGGTGCAATCTCTTTCTTATGGAGTACCAAACAAAGGTATCCCTGCTGTTGGTAATCGAAATTTGGTAACCAGTTTTGTTCAAAACATTGTGCAATTAATTAGGCACGAATTACTTGTAGAACATTTAAAACCTCACAGTCTTGCCGTCAGTGACTAAGCGGTAAGCTTGAGAGCTAATACGCCAAAAATCGGGATTCAACATCTGTGGTGGGTAAAGCGAAGAATTTGTAGCTTTACGCTTAAACACAAGCAAATAGATCAGTCGTAGACCCCCCCCCCCCCAGTGGCCGGGTTTTGATACCCGTGGTGGGTAGAGCACAGATACCACATTGTGTAGCTTTATGCTTAATTACAAACAAACAAACAGTCGTATAGGAGTTTAAAACCATATTTTTATTTGTTCTTGTTTTGTTTTCTAGCAACGTTTTTGGGGTATCTATGGATAGTATTCACCATAGTGCAGCAGTCAGACGATATGTTTGTTTGATTTGTTTTGAATTTCTCGCAAAGCTACACGAGGGATTTTGCGCTAGCCGTCCCTACTTTAGTAACGATAGACTAGAGGTAAGGCAACTAGTCAACACCACTCACCGCCAACTCTTGAGATACTCGTTTACCAACGAATATCGGGATTGACTGTCACTTTTATAATGCACCCCTATCTGAAAGTGCGAAGCGTATTCAGCGGCATACCGTGGACTCGAGCCTTAGGCATTCCGATCTGCAACCCAGCACGCTATCTATATACTTAAACCACGAGCTGAGTTCTCTCCTGAAAGTCATTAATTGGCATTTCCATTCAAAAACGTCACACGTGATATAGTTCATTTGTAACTAATTTTGCTGATAAATCCGATCAGCTCTTTTATAATCGAAGTGTTCAGGCAACATATAAAGTGCAGTTTGACCATATTCATTTTAAATCCGATCAGCTCTTTTATAATGAAAGTGTTCAGGCAACATATAACGTGAAGTTTGACCATATTCATTTTAAATCCGATCAGTTCTCTTATAATCGAAGTGATCAGGCAACATATAACGTGAAGTTTGACCATATTCATTTTTCACATCATCGTGTTTTATAGTATTAAGGGTAACAGAAATGACATGACAGTGAGAGGATCTTTTTTAAGTACTTTCATGCTAAGCTCACTTTCCATTAAATAATTGTAAATGTGTGATTGAGTGTACAATTTTATTTTTTTACTTGCATGAAATATTTTCTATTTATCTTTAAATAGAAATGTTTTTTGATATTTCTGAAAGATTAATAAGTTTTCAGTGAGCTTATGAGTGACAGTAAATGCTAGCTATGACTCAATTTAGGGGTTATCTATACATTAAAGCTTGTAATTATATAGAAATGGCTTTAGCAACTGGGAATATCGAGTTCATAATTTGGTTTTTGAAAATTCCGATAACATTAACATGATCATAAAAACGATTTTTCAATATTTTGAAGCATGGAATTTGTTTTTTTTTGTTCTGCTTGGATATTTATGAAAATCTAATGTCTTCTGACATTCTGCTTCGAGAGTAGTGTTGAGGAAGATTCTGTCCGCAAATGGTAGAAACATTTTTTAGATCCTACTGGTTGAAGAGCTATCCATCTGTTTCGTACAACAGAAGGGCTATTAAAGACAAGTAGAAATCGACGTATCGCTTACCTACCATTTCCTACATCGCTGAGAGAGAGAATGAAAAGATAAAGAAAAACAATCAGTGGATATTCACTTTCAAACGGTTTTTGTTTTTTTGTAAAATTGTATATGAATTTCAATGACTGCATTTGTTATCTCAAAGTAATAATTTTGTCTTTCGTTTAGTTGCTCGTTTAACGTTTTAATTACTAACGCCTGTTTTGTAACTAGCAAATAGTGCCCCCCCTCCCCCCGGTAGTTCTGTGGTAAGTCATTGGTTTATACCGCCAAAATCGGATTTCGATACCTGCGGTGAGAAAAACATAAATAGTTCATTATGTTGGTTTATGGATTATAATAAAGAAACAAACAAAGCAACAAAGCAAAAAATAGTGGGTAGAAAAAGTGGACTCACTCTTCAGACTGGACATAAAAGTGTTTTCTTGTAATAGTTGGAATTTCAATTTGAAAAAAAAAATCTATTTTCACATCGGCTGGTTTCACATTTCTGCTATATTTGTGTCTAGGTTAACGGTGATAAAAAAATAAGTATTAGTATAAAGTTATAATTACCTCACTGAGCGTACTTCGTATGCCCTTTATAAGTGCAAAAATCACTAGTTTGATCAAATCGTAAAATCTAAGTTAATAATGGACAGAAGGCTGCTGCGGAGTATCAATACTACTCTTTCAAAGTCGAACATCAAATCTCTTTACAAGCGGGTGAGAGGAGAATACACAAAGAATTTGTAACAGGAGAAGACTGAGGAACTGTCGGTTCCTCGGCGGTGATATGTATAAAGATACGCCCGAAATGATTAATGGTCGATTTTAAAACGCGTCATGTTTGTGCGAGTGCTAGAAAATCACATTAGAGAACCGCCATTAAGAGTTTAGTATTGCAATTAGTATCAAGTGTCCTTACAAATCATGGGTACAGTTGTTTGACTTGCATGTGCATTGATAACTATCTACTGAGAGTAGTAACAACTGCTCTAGGTCGAAATTTGGATTCTGTCATGATTGACCAACTTTTGCTTTTTGAGAAACGCAGCTGTTCTAAGTGTGATGTCCATACATAATACCTGGTTTGACTACCAAATTACTTACTCTAAATTGGTCGACATCGAGATCTAGGAAGTGGTTAATTCTGGATAACTGAACAAAAGTATCAATAAGTAGCTGGAGTACCCGTCCCCTGGACGGATGTTATGTAAATGTTATCTTAGGACATGAAAAGTTGCTTCCCTTATACGTAAAAAAACGCCCATAAAAACTGTAAAACGCAAAATGCGAAATCGCAAGTTTGCATGTATCTCCGCATAGACCCAACAAACCTTCATGTCAAATTTGGTGAAGATCCATCAACAGGGGGGTGAAGTTGTAGTAAAAAACGCCAATAGAAAACGCAAAACTGAAAATTGTATGAATTTCCCCATGGACACAGTGACACTCCATACCAAATTTGGTGAAGCTCCATCAACAGAGGGCGAAATAGTGTAAAAAACACCAAAACTCCTATAAAAACCGCAAAATGTAAAATGCAAAACTGAAAATTTATACGTACCCCCCGCATGGACTTAATGAACCTCCATACCAATTTGGTTGAAGATCCATCCACACAAGGCAATGTAGTTACATGGACATACAACAGACAATACTATCATGTCTATATAGATATAAAAAGCAACATAAAAACTATATATATATGTGTGTGAATCTACAAAATTAAAACACCACAAGTTTGTTGTTAACAAATCGTATTTAGGCCGATTATATGTTGTGTTAAACATTATACAACCAAACAAGGAGAATGTTTGTTTGTAATTAAGCACAAAGCTACACAACGTGCCACTGGGGGCGACAAGGAGGAAGGGTTGATATTAGCATTTTAACATCTAATATATATTGATCACGAGTTTCATGAATAAATTTGTATTTTTGAGAAATGTTCGGAAGTTTCATCACATGTATCATAACTAAAAATTAAATTAATTTCGTATTGAAAGCAGACGCACGAATGCAGCATTCGAAAACATCATCGTTTCCTAACTGCACCATGGAAATTTGTTTTTTGTTTTGTTTTGAATTTCGCGCAAAGCTACACGAGGGCTATCTGCGCTAGCCGTCCCTAATTTAGCAGTGTAAGACTAGAGGGAAGACAGCTAATCATCACCACCCACCGCCAACTCTTGGGCTACTCTTTTACCAACGAATAGTGGGAGTGACCGTCACATTATAACGTCTTCACGACTGAAGGGGCGAGCATGTTTGGTGTGACGGGGATTCGAACCCGCGACCCTCAGATTGCGAGTCGAGCGCCCTAACCATGGAAATAACAAAAATAATTCATGTTTACATATAAATACACCTAATGTTAACGCATTAAAACTTCTAAACAAATTATAGGTCTAAATATTATTTGAAACTTATATTTGAAAACAGTACACACAAATAGTAATAGCCAAGGGTATTTTAATGTTACCTACGAAGCTTATGGAATCAAACAGAATATTTAATTTTTCAACAAATTTTACCAAATACTCAGGACAGCGATATAAATTAAATACACAAAAATAATCAACAAAAACTGTAACAGCTAATCAAAAAATTTCGAAATAGCCTACTATTTTTAAAATAGGGCCAGGCGTAGCCAGGTGATGGAGCTTTCCGGAATGTGAATTTGCGACCTTTTTTTCGAAAAATATCTCCGTACTTTTGAGCTGTGAGTGCGCTATAAGTGTGACTGTCAAACCAAATCACAGTATTCGAGGCCTTTGCGGGTCGCGGGTTTCAATCCCTGTTACCGAACATGTCACCCTTTTATCCGTGGGAGTGTTATAGTATGACAGTCAATCCCACTGTTCGTTGGTAAAATAGTAGCTCAAGAGTTGACGGCGGGTGCTGTCTTCCTTCTAGCCTATCACTGCTAAATTAGAGACGGATAGCGCAGATAGCCCTAGAGTAGCTTTGCGCGAAATCCAAAACAAACTTAACCCAATATACGATCAGATAAGAGAAGCCCAAGAGTTGGCGGTGTGTGCTGTTGACTAACTTCCTTCTTTATAATCTATCAGTTCTAAATTAGAAACGACTATGTGCTGATAGCCCTTGCGCAGCTTTGAGCGAAATACTGAAGCAATTGTTTAATTAAATGGAGTCATTCCACGAACGTAACACTTCTAATAAACATGAAGCTATCGTGGTTAATTTCATATTAGTGTTAGAATATTATTCACGGTTAAGGTTACATTCATTAACAGTATTGGTTAGAATGTTTAATATATTTTATATATAAATTTTTATTAGTTTTTATTTTGTAGTAATTTTATTATGAGGGTTATTTCGCATTTTTTAATTAGTAAAATGATTTAGGACAAACCTAAGTCACTTAGGTTGGCCATGGGCTCTGCGTATCGTGCTGGACTCTAGATCCTACTTTCCATGGTTCGTGTCACTTTGCACTACGTACTTTGGGATCATGGGTGCATTTTAAGAGTGACAGTCAAATCTCACTATTCGATTAGAGTAACCCAAGAGTCGGCGGTAGATACTGTTCATTAGCTGCCTTCCCTTTAGTTTTTCATATTAAATTTAGGGATGACTCAGATTTGCGCGAATATTCGAAACAATCCACCTCAAGCCTAAGCAGGCCGATTACGATTTTTGTTGAAAATATCGCGAACAGCGATGGCACCCTACTGATGAATCAATGCATTTTAATCATTATAACTAATAACGGTATATTCATTACTAGGTTAATTTTTGGGGTTATATATACGTGGGTAAAAAGGAAACTTTTTCCTACTTACTCATCGTTATTACTGTGAATTAATCAACCTTCTCGCTATTTACGTGTATATAACCAACTATCTGACCACTTACTGGTTGAAAATCTAGCATAAAAAACTCTGCTTTTTTCATTTAGATTTCCTTTAAAATTCTTTTTAATTGAATTTAAGTTTCACCGTTGATCATCAAGCCGACACGTGATTTTTCGCTAAACACTTACTGGTAATTTGTAAAATGTATATAAACATTATTATTAAAACAACTTATGAATAAATTTTCGCTTTTCCTATCTGTGTGTTTTATTGTTATGCACAAAGCTACTCAATGGATTAACTGTGATGTGTCCACCACGGGTATCGAAACCCTGTTTTAGCCTTCAGGCTTACCGCTAAGCCACTGGGGAGTGGCACTTTTGTTAGAACTTCCTGGCTTATGCCAATAAAACAAAACTTCAGTAAAGTTAGGATGTGTCACTAGATAACTGTCATGCTCCGTTCTAAAGCGCTATTTTTACCCTTTTTAACGTTTCTCTTTCTTTGAGACTAAATTGACATCTTTCGTTTATTGTAATTAATCATTTTAACGCTAGATGGCGCTATATTTCGAGACTGTTCTAGAAGCACTTCAAATTTTTAATATTATTTATCGTGATTTTTTGTTTTACACATAGACGATAAATTAGCTAAGAAGTTTGTAAAGTAATATTCTTAGTCCAATAAAAATATTTGTTTAAATCACAATGTCTGAATACATATAATTAGAAGGATAAATATAATATTTTGTTTTGTTTATTAATTATTTGACAATTAAATTTCAGTTTAATATCAGGTAAATTTTGTTATTGATATAATAACTTACAAAATTAAACATTAAACTGGTAGAGACATTGTTGGACATAAAAAAACCAGTACTTCCCTCTTAAACAAAAGGACCAAAACGTTTGTTCATTATCATAGAAGTGCCTGAAGTCAAAAACTTATATGAGATTGTTTGGTTTTGTTTTCAATTTCACGCAAAGCTACTCAAGGAGTTTCTGCGTTAGCCTTACCTAATTTATCATTGATAGACTAGAGGACAGGCAGCATCCATCGCCAACTCTTAGGCTACTATTTTGCCAACAAATAGTGGGATTGATCGTCACATTATGACGCCCTCACGGATGAAAGGGCGAGCATGTTCGGTGACGGGGTTCGAAGTCGTTTTAGAATGTATTGTTAACAACCAGTATTAGTTTATTTGGAAACTCTCAGTTTAAATCTTGTAAACACCTGTTTTGCAACAATTCATTTATGCCAAATTCCAGTTAATATTATATTCATCATTAATGAAATTTACAGGAATGTTAATGTTCACTAATATATAAATAAATAGAGAATTTGTTCACCAGTACAGTAACAATGGAAACTCATTGTGACGTCACGCACAAATTGATCTCTAAAAGTTTGTTCAACTTTCAACTAATCTTTACAAATATCTTGAGACGTTGAGTTATTGCTTATGAAAGTACTAATACTTAGTTTTCTCAAAAAAATGGGGATCTGTTAAACAACCCAGAACTATACGAAGAGAACAAGCCACTGTCATTATTTCCTCAGTTCAATATAATTCTCGACGTTTGGTGAAACACTGATTGATATGAGCTGCTTATATATATATAAATTTACGTATATGCGTGACATATACATATATACCGTATTTTTCGGTGTATAAGACGCACTTTTTTACCCCCAAATTTGATGTCAAAATCTGCTTACGTCCTGTACACCGAAGGTATGAATAATATA
>NW_013665968.1:106799-139270 GCF_000517525.1 Limulus polyphemus | reverse complement strand
TTTAGAACAATATATACTAATTTTTAAAGTATCAAATTGCATTTTTGTTCAATAAAAATCTTTCAAATTCGACTGTAGCTTTTTTCCCCAAAACTTTGTCTTCAAAATAAGGGTGCGTCTTACATTCTGTAAAATACGGTATGTATTGTAGTACAAGTTTCTTGGTGATGTCGTATTCAATGTAAAGTTTATATTAAATTTCCCTACTAAGTTACGTAGTAGATTAAGCTAGTTGGTAACATATTATGCTGGTTATTGTCTTGGGTTACTCTGCTTCCTGAAGATTTTGATTACTAAGGTGTATAAACATTAAAGTTGACTACAGTTGAACATTGCTAATGTTGGGCGCCAATGCTGCTGAAGACAGTCTGTGTTTGTGAGTTATACTACTTTCCAATTCCATTCAGATTTTTGATAGATTTCATGTTTGTTACCATTATCAGTATTCTTTCTTCTACAGCTTAAACTTTCCCGCTTTTTAGAAACTGCTACGATAAATGCGAATAAAAACAAGAGCAAACGCTGATTTGAAAAAGGTTTTATTTTCTGTCTTGTAACTGTTTATTTTTACAAGATACTATATCTCCAAACTCATTTACATTCTTCAATACGTATTTCACTCCTCACTTGTTTATGTACTTTTGTAAGCCATCGAGTGGCTGTGGATTTATTTTTCCATGTGTATATAGTGGGGAATAGCGTCTTGTCAGCTGTGTCTGCAAGCATGCAGGCCTATCATCCGCCGGATGAGCGTCAAGCCGCCGGTATCACACTTGGAACTCATTAACTTATTAGTCATAATCTAATTGTTGCACTAAGCTGAATTGCAGAATTCACATGAAAAAAACAACAAAAACTTCAAGATTCATAATGCAGAACTGAACTAACAGATATCAGCCCGAATTTGTATCCATGTGTGTGTAAATGTTGGGAATATTTGTGTCTGCCGTTTAAATGGATATGCATATCACACAATGTCTTTCTTTATTCCTTTTTTGGGACCTGATGAGCTAAAAGCTCTTGGCATTTCCGGTTCGTTAATCGTTTGCTTTCGACGAAAGCATTCCATCTACACAGTAATGACTTTAGGTTATGCATTTCAACTTACAATCGCCTGTTAGTTTTGAAGGAAAGGACAGCAGGCTGCTTGGAGCCAACCTTTGAACCATAAAGAAAAAAACAACAACTTTATATATAAATATATATATATTAGTCGTTTTGCTGAACACAACTAATGTGGCTGTATAGAAGGTTCGATGGAACAGCTTCCGGTGCTGCAGCTGTCTTAACTGACACTCACAAGTAAGATTGATAAGCGCCAGTTGTGATGGCGTTTCATCGCTCTTAACTTGTTATAGCCTACGCAGATATAGCTGCATGAGGCTGTTCTGTGAATGTATGATAATGTGTGCGTTAATTTGTAAGACATTCATGCCATCCAATCCAATCTATAAGTTTAGTTCGACTTTTCACTCATGAGACTTAATATCCCTCAAGTTTGTAGTTCAACTATCTTCGTGTACGCATAAAAACAGAAACTGATGTATATTTATTATTAGTCTAGTTTCCTGTAACAGACACCAGACATTTGTACTGAATTTGCAAGAGGATGTACCCACAGTGATCAGTATACATTGCTGTTGTGTGTTATTAATACGGTCATTCTGACTTGTTGAAATATATCATAATTACACGTCACTCAACTAATTTAGTTAACACCATAACTTGCCCCCCCCCCCGGAGGGGTCAGCGGTAAGTTTCCGGACTCACAATGCGAAGCCCGGCATGGCCAGGTGGTTAAGGTGCTCGACTCGCAATCTGAGGGTCGCGGTTCGAATCCCCGTCACACCAAACATGCTCGCCTTTTCAGGCGTGGGGGGCGTTATAATGTGACGGTCAATCTCACTATTCGTTGGTAAAAGAGTAGCCCAAGAGTTGGCGGCGGGTGGTGATGACTAGCTGCCTTCCCTCTAGTCTTACACTGCTAAATTAGGGACGGCTAGCGCAGATAGCCCTCGTGTAGCTTTGCGCGAAATTCAAAAACAAACAAACACAATGCGAAAATCCGTGTTTCGATTCCACGTGGTAGCCAGAGTGCAGATAGCCCATTGTGTAACTTGGCGCTAAAAACAACAACACACAAAAGTAGTTGTTGTTCAAGCAGTTGGTGATATAAATAGCCTGGAGTCGTAAACTACAACTACATCTGACGTATCCCAGCCGACCAGGTGAACCCTGATATTGACGAAACGACTTGTCGGCAATGGATATGTCAGGTATAGTGTGGTTCACATATTATTATATATTCTTCTTTGCTTGCACTCATACATTATCAGAATATCTTAGAAACTAATGATTCTGACAGTTTTCTTTTTAATAGAGGTGTCTTTACCTTTCTGAAATTTCTGTTTATCTTGTTGTAATCTGATGTTTTATAGACAAGATAATACAGAAATAAATCTCGAACTGGCTGCTTAGGAAGTTATGAGTTTCTGAAACAGTGAAACAATTTTCTATGAAATTTCATGTTGCGTAATGTTGACTGTCGTCTTTCTTCAACAGGATTGGTTTTCGGTGTGGTGGTAACCGAATGATCGGTGATCTAATTACAGTTGTATTGAAAATCATGTAATAAATCCACATTGCAGGTATCCTAGTTGCTACTGTACAGTAATAAAGCAGGAAACTAATGAATAAAACTCACAATATGTGACATACTTACAAAGCAGTGGATGTACAATAAAGTATTGAAAGAATATCCGATACATGATGTCGTTAATAATGCACATTTTAATGACATCAACGTGACAAATACACCAACAATAAGTGATGTATTTATCAGTCATTTGAGAAAAAAAAAATAGTAATGGATATGCCTATGATAAATGGTGTGAATGAGACAACAAGTAAATATGAAATAAATTCTCGGCAGATGGAGTTATTCAATTATGTACCATCTGATTTTTAACGTTAAAGCCCTCGGTCTTATCGCTGAGCCACTGGTTGGTAGGTGAATATTGGGTTGTTTGTGTTTGTTCTAGAACAAAGCCACATTGGTTTATCTGCTGTGTCCACCGCAGGGATTCGAACCTCGGATTTTAGCGTTGTAAGTCCGTAGACTCACCGCTGTCCCATTGGGGGACAGGTAATTTTGAAAGTAGGAACATTATAACAAAAACGACTTACATTAACAGAATGTTTTTTTAGTCGCGACTACTCACACAAAAATAGGATATAACAAGTTTTATCTAACTTTTTTTATATAGATACATAAGATGACTTATCCATCACCTCGTTCTTTTTGTCTCTGAATCGACATAAAAATATTGATCTTAATACAATACGAGGAAAAAAACTGAATTGCAGGAGATGAAATGGGGATTCAAAATTAATGATCAGGTTAGGAAGGAGATCGTTACACACACGTAATCATCGTGAGTTTGCATTATCAACTCAATTACTGAAGCACACAAGTAGGGGTGTGCTGTGAGAAGGTGAGTTGATCACCGGATACTTCGTTAAATCATTTCATTTCGAAAGTAATGGGAGAAAGTCCTAGTATTCTTGTAAAGTTATTATAGGCTAGATGATTTAGTTTTTAATGTTAGATACTTTGTGTGTCGTTAAGACCCCTTGAAATAATATTCTTTTCGTCAAAAAAAAAAGGTGTTTGAATGGAATTTCGTCAGAAAAATAAAGGTGTTTGAATGATGTATATATATATATATTCACACCAAGAGGAGAAAATCGGTAAAAAAGAAAACAACATTAAATAAAAGAACTGATAACATCTGCCGAATGATTGGTTAAAGAAACAAAATTGGTTCATCTTTTAAAGTGAATTTTCTCAAGCCAACCAGTCATCATTTTCTTCTTTGGAAGAAGCATTGATGGGAAAGTTTTCACATGTAACATTGGCAAGCTGTTATTCACATTGATGACGAGATATTTCTCCTGGTGGAGGGTGAGGGAAGCTATGCAGTTCATGCCACCTTAACAGCTGAAAATATCGAATAGAGATTTCGTTTCGGTTGTTAAAGGTAAATATTTTTTAAAAGTACAGCTAAATAAACAAAGACGATTTGAGTTCATTGCGCAGCCACAAAACTTACATGAATGTCAGAAACAGTTGGTATTTTGGACATTAATTCTTAATTCTTATTAAAAAGTAGAAAGTAATTATGAATTTGCAATGAGAAAATAATATATATTTGGGACGATACATGGCATTGAAATGGAAATAATTCATAGGTGATAATGAAAACGTTGCACCTTCACGAATGAGTACACGAAGCTTTTACGTTCTACATGTTTGTATCCCATTCGCTTGTGTTAAAAGAAAAGAAACTTCATTGAGAAAGAGTTGGGGATAAAAAATTCAAATTCAACTGCCACAAAAAATTTTCTAAAAAAAACTTAGACATTGTGCTACGTGTTATTTCGGAACTTGTTTTCATATTGTAGGTTTATATATGTGTCTATGTATATATATATATACACAAACTTATAGTTCACGTGAATGACTACATAAAACACGTCTGAATTCTTTTGGTAGTAAAACCTTTTCCTTAAGTTTTTTTTTTTTTTTTTGTTAGATTTAGAGATTGCTGACGAGTAACTTCTAAGTCATTAAGTCGATACAATCTTTGGATTGGCTATAGTTTAATGAAACCACTACAGTCTTCAGATTGGCTAATTTTTTTATATTCTCAACGTATAGAGAAACTACCAGAGTAAGACATTTAGCAGTTAACGAATGAAAACGTATTTCATTATATATATATATAAATACTACAATCAACACATCCCAGTATTAGGTGTTGTCGGTGGTTTCTGAAGAAAGTGATACATTTCAGTGTATTAGTACCATATTTTTATTTGTTATTAAGCACGAAAGCTACACAATAGGTTATCTGTGTTGTGCTCATCGCGAGTATCGAAACCCGATATTTAGCGTTGTAAGCCCTCAGACTTATCACTGGTGTAAATTGTGTATGTTTACTTAGTTTTAAACTAAATAGCTCGACACAATATGATGTTTATAAGCCAGTATGCTGTATTAATTAATTAATTAATTCGTTAATTAATTCTTTGTATATATATATATATATATATGCATACATTCAGTTCTCGACGTTATGTACCACCGTTTTGTTATCTGTTTTCTAAACTGAAACATGTTTATATTATAACAGGTGTTGCCTATGTAATAAAAATTCGTGCAATGCTATTGCCATACAATAACACTGAGCAAAGATCTACAATGTTGTAAAGCGTTGGCTCGAATTGCAGAGTGGTTTCTTTTTTAATAAAAAAAATCAAATAAAAAAATCTGATGAACGTACGCCTCGAAAATAAAACTATACATATTGCTAAGCTAAAGAAAGAGAGTGTTAGCGTTGTACTGAGTAAGTTTACGTCTAGCGCTGATTTACAGAGGTTTTCTGCATTTATATGTTACAAGTGAGTGTCCTTTTTTTTATATCTACCCGGTAATACAGTCCAAGGACTTTAGAGCTAAGTATATAAACTTTAGATCTATATAGTTCAATTGTTGTATTCATTTGGAATAATTTTCAATGACATATTAGCCGATAGCGTGCCGATCCGTAATTAATCCTCTCGAGGCTGCTCGTCACGTACCTTAAAAAAAAAAAGTTGCCTATAGCGCATGCGGAATATTTTCTAGATCCACCCTGAACGCGTGCACGACGGTGCTACTGCTAACTTTTGAAAGTTTCATAATCTATGAACATTCACGTTTTACCTATGAACGTAGATTGTTGTAGTTCCGTGATTATGTTTATTTATTATATCAAGGAAAGATATAGAATGTAATGTACAACTATATCATTCCCAGTTAGGACTAATTTTATGAAGATATTTCGCATACTTTCCCTATATCATATGTGACCTTTCGGGTCGTGTTTCATGCGTGTACGGAGCGAAATGATAAATTCCGGCATGGGCAGGCATCAGGAGGATGTGGGTGCCATTACAACCAATTGTTCCCAGCCGTCGTCTTGATAATACACTCCACCCTCGAGTCAAGGCCAGATATGATTAGTAGGTTTTCTGTTTGCTTATAAACTGTACAGGAATGTACACACTGCACAGCCTCAGTTACCATGGCCCTTTGAAGAACACCGATGTATTGATTCATGAGATCAAACCTCTACTTTCTTAAATCCCCCTGGAAAATGAAACTGACACATTTTCAGAGCTTGTGCATTTCTAACAAATAATGCAATTGACAAACACGAGTGTCATTTTCAAAACACCACATATAATTTCTTGTTTGATCATTATTAAAATACGCTCAGGTAGCAATCACGCTAATCTGTGTATTTTGTAATGCTTCGAATCAAGCAATCGAAATTCGAACCCAGCGTCTGTCACCGCAAGCCTATTGTGTACAGGTTCACTGTTATTATGGCATTAATAAATTTTATAAATAGATAACTAACTAAGTATATATATATATTTGTTTAAACTGTTACTAACCTCTTGATAATCCTTGAAACATCAGTTTTATCAACATTCAGAATATGAAATTATTGACACAAACACCATGAAACGGGGATATAGCTAATTAATTTGTAATCAACAAAAGTATCGGTAAATATGTTTAAATAGAATATCTAGCTCATTTATAATGTATGTATATTTTACTCAACTTCCCATTGTTAAGATTGGTCTATACTTTTACTTTGATCTAGTTTGTAATGCTAGTTTGTATTCTCTACTATTATTCTGATGTTGTAGTTTATAAGTTTAGTCTATACTTTTATTTTGATGTTGTAGTATATAAGTTTAGTTTGTATGTTAACTCTGATGTTGTAGTTTGTAAGTTTAGTCTATACTTTTATTCTAATGTTGTAGTTTATAAGTTTAGTCTATACTTTTATTCTGATGTTATAGTTTATAAGTGTAGTCTGTGCGTTTACTCTGATGTTGTAGTTTATAAGTGTAGTCTGTGCGTTTACTCTGATGTTGTAGTTTATAAAACTGGTCCTTATTTCTATTCTGATGTTGTAGTTTATAAAACAGGTCTTTATTTTTATTCTGATGTTGTAGTTTATAAAACAGGTATTTATTTTTATTCTGATGTTGTAGTTTATAAAACAGGTCTTTATTTTTATTCTGATGTTGTAGTTTATAAAACAGGTCTTTATTTTTATTCTGATGTTGTAGTTTATAAAACAGGTATTTATTTTTATTCTGATGTTGTAGTTTGAACGTTTATGGATTTCTCTTCAACCTGCATGACGATCTTCTTTTCCCTATTCTCAGAGTTTGAAGGTTTCTTTATCAGACCATTCTGCTTTCAGTCTGTGGCAAATGCAGAAACTCGCTCTCAGTGGTTTTTTTTCTGTCGATCAATCTTAACTTGAAACAAAATCACCGTTATCAGCATGCATAATTTGTGTAATTTAATTCCCTTAATCTCGTTCTCTTGAAATACAATTAGCCAAATATTCAACATCTAAAACATGAAACAGAGAACAACTTGTCTAACTCCTCTCTGTTTGCGAAATGTATCCAGCGTTCAAACCATTATCATCTTGGAATATTTTCAGTGTTGTTAAGATAAGTGCTTGGATTTATAACTATATCCCCAGTGACGCTTATCGAAATCTCTTTTGAAAATAACGGAAATGTTTTCTGTTTCTTGTGAGATAAAGCCCTTCCCCCCCACCTATACATGTGCTTTTTCGAAATCCTGTTTAATCATAAGGAACAACAAGTGGGCTACACTGTACTACAGTATTCTCTCTTCTTGTAGTATATGGAATATTTTCTCTTTTTTCTTCTGCTTTACAAATTATTTTGCCATATTTACTTAAACCTTAGTAAAATGTGATACAGGTTTGGTACACGGCTATCTGGATAAGTGTACTCCTCAACATCTTTAACCGTTGAGCTCGGAAGGAGCTTGACTGTCTGTTATGAACCCACCGTGTGTTATTGTCGACATCAACATCCGCGGACAGCTTTAATTCGATCTATCATTTTCGACATCAATTACCTAACACCACTGTAATCACGTAAAGATTTGAAGGCATTTCTCTTGTAAAATTTACCATAGAGGTCGCATGAAGTCACACTCACCTGGCTTCTGGGACGATCTGCAGTGCGGTTAGTAGACTCTTCACTAGTCTACAACTCTGTCTTAATATATATTCCGTTATATTTCTAATTGAATGGCATTTGACAAAAGACGACCTCTTGTCGTTTTGAGGGTCAGAGAACTTCTGTAACTTTGTACCTCCTGCATTGTTGACAGAAAGTTGAAGGGTGAAATGCAGGAGGTACAAAGGTACAGAACTCCTCTGATCATGACAACATATAAGACCACCCTTCAACTTTCTGTCAACATGACAACATATAAGACCATCCTTCAACTTTCTGTCAACAATGCAAGAGATGCAAAGTTAAAATAGTCCTCTGATTCATGACAACATATAAGAAAAAATGACAACATATAAGATCACCCTTCAACTTTCTGTCGACAATGTAGGAGGTACAATGTTAAAGAAGTCCTCTGATTCATGACAACATATAAGACCATCCTTCAACTTTCTGTCAACAATGCAGGAGGTACAAAGGTACAGAAGTCCTCTGATCCAGTTTATGTTTTTGTTGTTGTTTTTTTGCTATAGCAAATAATAATGACTCCTTAGAAAAACGTGATAAACTGTTTAGTTATTCTAAAATACAAACTAATTCGATGAATTCAGTTTGTGTTTCAAGTTGTGACACGATTTTGTTGGGCAATTCACACTCTCTCTTCAGTTAGGCTTCATTTTGACAGAAAAACAACAATTCTCAAAAACTGTTGTCAGTCTAGGTGTTATATTATTACATAAGAACAACTCTACAATGTTTCGTGCTTGAATTGGTTAGAGTCTCAATGAATTTCTTTGAATGAAATAGAACTGGTGTCAATTAATAAGCCCATTCTACAATAATGTGATATGTTTTCATTCTTTCCTATATAAAAACGTTTTTAGGGACATATATATGTATGTATGTGTGTGTGTTGGTATCCAATTATTTACATATCGAGACATAACTATAGAGAAACCCAGTTTTATACCCATAAACCTTTAACAAACATAGACGTTGTCATTGGGCAAAGAAGTATATTCAGAGATAACAAATAAATAAATAAAGTAAGATTTGTGTGTGTGTGTGCTGTCTATAAAGGTCTGAAGATCTATATACGGTAGTGCCTGAGCTTCTTGACAGACGATGCAAGAGTGATACTCAATGTTTTCATGTTTTTTCTTTTGTGTTTATTTTATGTTTCATCGGTTGATAGTTATATATATAAAGTAGAAAAACGAAATCAACACTGATTTCGCGTGGTTGGTGATTTCTCCCATTTTCACCTGTGAATACCGTATGAATGCCGACCATGTAAACTTGTAGCCATCATCTCACCTCATCAAAGCTCATTTTAACCTCGAAGTTTTTTCTACAGTCTTTAGCACTGTTCGGGCCGTTCACGCGCTGCACGCCCACCCACCAATTCTGGGGAAGCTCCGGGTGCGCGTGACTTCGAAACTTTAAGCTGCAGCCTTGTAAGCAGTGATATCTCTGGTTCAGCTCGTGGTCCTTCATGTCATACAGCACCAATTATCAGCTCAGTTGAAATTGCTGGTTTTATCCGGTAAGTAATCGAGGATAAATGTGAGCTATCACGACCTCTTCAAATGATGTCTGTGTTGGACATACATGCTTGCTATTTAAAAGTAGGGGGATCTGATGATATGGGGTCGAATATGTACCTTGGAATGATAAGTGTTAGTAAACAATTGTGGTTTTCAAATAATACACATATATTGTAATTGTACTTTATTAATGTATATACTAAGAAATGGTATACATCAAATTCTCGAACAAGATTGGTTTATTTCAACTGGTGACGTCCTCTTACTGGTTAGCTACAATATCGGTATGAATATCAAAGCAAAACACATATAACCACCTATATATACATTGAGTCCACAGTAACTTGAAGGTAATAGCTTTACATTTTCTTTGATTGGATGCAGTTGCTTTTACTTGCTTAGTATTTAACAAATTAATAACTAATCATGATAATAGACTTCTAGCATTTCTCAGCATGCTTTTTAATCTTGCTGGTCTACATTACAAAACGGATAATTTTCGTACCAACCCTATTCCTATCACCATAAGCAAAAAAAAAAAGAAAAGGTAATACTTTGTTCGAGACTGGGTTTGTTTGTTTGTTTGCTGTTAAGTAGGCCATCTGTGCATACGTAATAGGGCTATCGTAAGCAGATTTTTGGCGTTATATTTCTTCAGACTTACGGCTGAGCCACCAGGAGGCGGAAAACGGAGTTAACCTTAAATAAACTGTGTATACGTATTGTAAAGATGCCAATGAATGATGAAACGCATCGTTTGAGATTGTAAAATGACGTCAGTGTGTTGTCTGCTTTCAAGACTAAACCATGCACCTTGATCAGATGTAAAAATGAGTTTGTTTTCCTTTCTGGAATTAAGCAGCGATACAATTCTTATGATATAGGTTTTGTAAGAATCCACAGAAGACCCAGAACTTTTCAGTTAGTTAATTTAAATTCAAGTTAATCAGAACCGTACCCGCCGTTTCTCTTACAGAAGATGAAAAATCGCTTGGTGGATGAGGTTTAATTTGAATTTCGTTTAATCTCGTTAAATTTTCCTGTATTACATCCGGCATGTCTTATGTGCCAAGCAGTCGTGTACCATGTAAACTAAAGTGCCTTAGATGTTGATAGTAAACTATTTCTTTAAGAACTCAAACTATCTAACTAACACATTCTTTCCAAAGTTCCTATTAAGTTTATAAAACTACTATTGCTATTCTATACTATTTTTATTACCGAAAATATATTTAAGGATATATAGAGGGAGGGGAAGGAAACATAAAAGGGGTATTTTCCAACTCGAAGCTATATAATTAAAGGAACTTTAATTTAGGTAATAATGAAAAAATGTGTTATTGTTACTCAAGAACGAGATGTTTAATATATTTATATTGTTTTCAAGGTTATTTAATACCATACAATTTACAGAAAATTAAAACGACTGCTTGTGTCGCTATATGTACTCTGAGATAATATTCCACGTTTTTTATACTCATTTTCGTTAAATATTATTGGTTATCATGTTTCAACTAAAATAAAAATCAACGGTTACATTTATGAAGAATATTTTGCATTGTTGACTTAGTGTGTGGATTTAGGACTAACCTGAATCTCCTTTAACTGTTTGAATCTCATGAGGTAATATTGGGATTACGACCGAAAATGTATTTACAGCAAGGTTAACTGAGTATTGATTCAGTGAGATCTAATCTTGTTCTGGTTTTTAGCATTAAGTGTTTTTAATTATTCTGTTACACATAATTGTCTTCATTAATATGTATATATAGCTTCAAAATTATTATTTTTCTATAATTTAACTTGTTTTAGGTCAGAACATTTAACGAATGCTACGTTACAATTTTTTAAGATATATTTAATACCAATATCTTATATTGACGCCAGAAATTTACTTTAATAGGGTTGACAATATTGTTGAAGTATTTTCCCAAAACTGACTTTAGTAGCTATAAAAGAAGAATAGTACGTCATATATATACACGTTAGGAAGACATCCGTTTTTTTATATAGAAATTCACGTTTCTAGCTGAGAGTTTAAGGTGGATGTTTAATCAGAGATTTCGTAATTTTATTACATTTTCCATGTGACACGTTTACTACTAACTCGCACCAGACTTTGCAGCTGAACCAGCTGTTTGGCATGAATGCAAGTAATTAATTATTAACATTTCAACTAGTTACCAGTTAATTTTCTGATGCCACATTTTCTGGGGTTCTGTTCAAGTGTCTTGTAATAGGGCCTCTAAAATCTTAGTTCAATCTTATAAGAAATATAGATAGAACAATGTGTTGAAAAAAGTACAGATCTTATTAAAAACAGCAATTCTATAATACATTAAAAATACGAATAATGAAAGTTTTTGGGGGCCGTTGTGATTGGAGGCAACGCCCTGGTGCAGTGCACCCTTTGCAATCCCCCTGGAGCCAGTACTGACGATAGCAGAACTACCGTATCGGTTTTATTTAGCAATTTATTCTAGTGTAGGTTACACTTTTTATTTAACAATTTGTTCTAGTATAGGTCAAGTTTTTTATTTAGAAATTTGTTTCAGTATAGGCCAACATTTTTATTTAGCAGTTTGTTCTAGTGTAGGTTAAACTTTTTATTCAGAAGTTTGTTTTATTATAATCAACCTTTTTAATTCGCGGTTTGTTCTAATATAGGTTAAACCTCATGTTTAGCAGTTTGTTCTAGTATAGGTCAAACTCTCTATTTAGCAGTTTGTTCTAGTATAGGTCAAACTTTTTCTTTAGCGGTTTGTTCTAGTATAGGTCAAACTCTCTATTTAGCAATTTGTTCTAGTATAGGTCAAACTTTTTATTTAGCAGTTTGGTTTTGTATAGGTCAAACGTTTTATTTTGCAATTTGTTCTAGTATAGATCAAACATTTTATTTAGCAATTTGCTCTAGTGTAGGTTAAACGTTTTATTTAACAATTTGTTCCAGTATAGGCCAAGCTTTCTATTTAGAAATTTGTTCCAGTATAGATCAAACTTTTTATTTAGCAATTTGTTCTAGTGTAGGTTAATTTTTTATTTGCAGTTTGTTCTAGTATAGGTCAAACGTTTTATTTAGTGTGAAGATTTGAGCTTTGTGTTTATTAGTATTTATTTGGTATTCAAACATTTTAGAGCGTGGATGAACTTTTGGAGATCTGTTTGAGCTCAGTTCTAACACGAGAAATAAACGTGTCAGGTTAATTTAGGAAATTTCGTTGATGAAATTCAAGTGAACATAAACTGAATTTCTGGAATTCGAAAGCTTATGCTTACGTTTTATTCTTTCTGCAGTTAATTTATACTTAATATTTTTAATATATTGGTAGTTCAGCATGATCTTGAGGGCTTATAACGCTAAATTTCTGGGTTTGATCCCTGTGATGTACATTGTGTAGATATTCTATTATGCAGTGTTGCTCTTACCAACAAATAAAATGTTACAAACGTTTTTAACATATATACAGCCTGGAGGATAGTATATAAACATATGAACGGTAACCACTACTTTGTCTTTGTTATTAGTTCGTACTTAAGACTTTCAAACAAACAATGTCATTTATTGGTAATTTGGAAAACATATAATTATGGATTAATTGTTTACATTTAGTATTAGAACGTGTTTCATTTCTACGTTCACTCCAAGAATAAGACGATTGTTTGATATATCAAACTGTCACACATAAAGAATCGAAAAAGATAAACGAAACGTCAAAATTGTTTGTAAAAATCATGGAATTTGGTGTGACATGTATCACAGATGTCAGTTACAGTTACTGTTTTCCGTATTATTTCAATGACGTTTCGGCTTTTGATTTGTAAAAAAACTAACAATAAATCGGTTTTTTCTTAACAAAAATAAATATTTGTTGTAAACACCCCGCAACAGGCATTCGATCAATTTAATGATAGACTAGAAGGAAGGAAGCTTGTCATTAGCACTAACCGCGGGATTATTATTACTATTTTTTTATACGATAAAAGGACGCGAATGATGGACTCGAAGATCCCTAGTCCGGCACGTTAACCACTGAGCTATCTATGCTCGGCCATCAATAAATGTGAGAATCTATAAGAAAGACTCGGGCTGGTTAGCCACAGAGGCAAATTGACAAGTGCTGTTGTAGTTTTATCGTGATCAGATGGGTCTGTCGTGTACAGGAGTAAAAACTGATATTTTCACATTCGTATTTTCTATTTTTTATATTATATCACATATGTTGTTAAGAAAATTTAAATTACATAGTATATGAAACTGATTTCTTTTGGGTATATAATAGTACATAATATTGTTTGATAACTATAACTGGGACGGCACACACAAGTCATTTCTAGCTGAATGGCGGTTTGGGGCTCATTGACACATTTTACTTGGAGCAGATTGACACGCATGTCAAAGACCCCCCACAATGAGAAACTTGCATTACTTTTTATTGCTTTATATACAAAAATAAATATAATACAAAAATATTTAAATGCATTTTGATTAATGTTTAAATGTTGAAAAATTGACGAAAATTATTATTATTAACGCAAACTGGAGTTTATTATGAGACATTTCTATGAATGTAAATAAAATCACGACCTACACCAGCAGAATGTAATTTTATTAGCTTAATATTTCGCTATTACAGCTTCGTCAGGAGCTATTGATATCCTGCGTTTAATGAAAATTATTTCAAATTCTGCGTTGCTCCATTATTACCATTATTGTCTTGTGATATACTTTCTAATTATTGTATTTCAGGCTGTGTTTGTAGGAATTATGGTGAGAAACAATAAATAGATTGATATAAGTAAAATGTTTTTGATTTAATTTCATCCGTGTCAACATACCAAAGAGCGCGTGTCAACTTGACCCGTACTCAGGGTAGGTTGACACACAGCGCACTCTCTTCGATTATGATCATTCTGAGAAAATTAGCAAAGAGACAAATGATTTGTTTTTGCTGTATAATATAAGAAGGTGTCTAGTTTATGATGGCATCAACGTTTCTTATCTTAAACTTCACAGGGGACATTTATTTAAAAGTAAAAAAGTGAGTTAACCAGGCCAGCTCTCCCCTACTGTTATGTATTTTTTTCGTAACAAATTTAATTTTTTACTGTAAACAAATTGCAAGAGGTAGTCAACCAGGTTTGATATTCATGGTAGATTCGATAACATACCTTGAATTTGAGAATCTATAAAATAACTTTAAGAAAAAGCATAACAAAATAATAATATTGTTGCAAACAACCTGTGCTAGGCATTAAACCAGCTTGATGTTCATGGTTAATTCGACAACTTGTATTAAATATGAATCACTTACTCACTCATGAAGGCCTCAGCACAGATACCACTCCTACTTTCCAGGCATATGTAGCCCATAAAAACTTGAAATTCAGTCCAACCTACCCTGCCTGAAGCCTCTACAAAACAAGACACTTGCTACATTGTTGATTCATCTCAGCTTATTGTCTTTGTTTTACGACCCGTCAATTAAGAGTGTAAGCATGTTCATACCCTTAGCTGTGAACAGCGACTGTTCATTTAATCTTTTAAAAGGTCATCGTAATCTCTTACGCTTTGAAACATGCAGCATCGCAGACTATTTAATTAATCACTTTTTTAATGCTAATAATCAGTGACTAAGAAACAAGTGTGCTTTCAAACCATGTTAGAAAAGGAGACTTCATGCTCATTTTTGTCAGCCAGTTCAATAGTGGATATTCTTAAGTGGGTAAGTACAAATAAAATGATTATTATCGTGACTTCATTATAAGAATCGGTTCTGCTGCCTGACCATATAAATAAGCGGAAGACAGTCTTGTGGTTTGTTGAATGTTTAACTAGTTTGATTTACTGTAGAGCCCTTGTAAGTATGGCAAATGAATGAATAAGCATAACACAACAAGGTATGAGCACTCATTATTGTGAGTCATCAGTGTGAAAGTTACCACTGATTGGCTATACCGCTTTAACGCTTTCTTACAGGTACGTTCTCCCATTACAGTAACATCCACTAAAAGTAAGACCATGGATTTTTTTAAAATTATTTTACCATAGAGTTGAAACTGACTTTTTATTAAGATGGTAAGAGGAACCTGATGCCAAGAATCGTCAATGTGCTCCACAGTATTCCATGAATCATACGAGTGACGTATCTGAACAGTTTTAATCACGTATAATAAACCATTAAAGACACCAGGTCTTTTAAACAGTTTATAATAAGTTTCTGGAAACCAAGAAAGACACCAGGTCTTCTGAGCAGTTTATACTAAAAATAGATTACCCATTTCATAAGTTTTTGCAAACCCACAAGGATTTCTGTAAACACCAGCTTAGTTGCAACGCCCTGAATTTTATATAAATGATGCGAGTGGTATTCCTGTTGGGATTTGGACCTAACTTTGATATTTCCATCCACGTGAATCGATATTCATTACTAACCACTAATCGTGGTGGGTCAACGGTAAGTTTACGGACTTTCAACGCTAAAATCCACTGTTCGATTCCTCGCGGTGGACAGAGCGCTGATCGCCCATTATGTAGCTTTGCGCTGAAACAACAACAACAACAACATTTTGCTACAAGATAGGTTGATTTCCTGGATAATAGTTGCAAGTATGAAAAGTACCTGAGAAAGAATTCTATTTGCAAACAACGTAATTTGAATAAGTAAGGATACTGCGTATGAATACATAGGTATATAATACGTTGAGGCTACATGAAGAATGGTATATATACTAGACATATTTACAAGATAAAAGCAAATGAATATAAGAAAGATAATGATAGCTTTTTTATGTTTTGAGAAATTTGAAGATTACGTAGTTAACATCACTCACTCCCCAATTATAGTTCTTTTTGTGTGTGTGGTTCAAGTTTTTGTCATCCAAGATCACAGAAACTTTCGTAGGTTTTATGTTTTTCAATTTTATAATGCGTATTCCAAAACGGTACAAAAATAACAAAAAAAGTACATGTAACTCTGATATTAAATTTTGAAATAGAAATTAATAAAATTAATGTTTGATATTTTCTAATAGTTGTATATATGATCTCCAAACAACGTTAAACGTGTCGATTTGGAGTAAGTCACTAAACTAGTTTATAATTTCGGACTTTTTTTCAGTCTTGTAAAGGAAACTAAATCTTAACGAAAAGTCTTGAAGCATCAAAAGGCCTTACGACAAATAATTACTAATGGAAACAGAGAAAAACTGCTTTTCAGATAGGGGCTTATCAAATAGGATAATCGAAAACGAGAACTCCTTTTGAAGTTTCTAATATATTACTTTTAGCATCAGCTTGAAACTTATTGAGTATGGAATTTAAAACAGATCATTCCAAACATGCTTTATTAAGGCCCGCATTTCTTGATGGGTAAAAAGTTATCGCATTATCCAACTAATGTTTTTTTTTATTAGAACAAGAAGTAATGAGATACCAGGTTATTTGAGTAGTATATACTAAAAGAATATTTTGTTTTGTAAAAATTGTATTAGGGCTGGACTTTTTTGACTATACTTGTTGCGGTGACTCAGTTGTATGATCCCAGTAATAATAGAAATCTCTAGTTTTTTTGCCAGTTTTTTTCAATTTTAATAGTATTTGGGGAATGGGAAAACTCTTTCTTACATACCCACACATTCACATATATACATTCATGGGTAAAGACATTACAGATAGTTGAAATTAATACTGTTTTTAACAAGGGTTTCAAAAACTAGAGATACCATCTTTACCAAGCGGCTAACTTCACATATAAATTACTCATTACGTAATTATTAATAACTTCTGATAAAAAATTGGCGAACCGAACTATATATATATATATATATCTATGGCAGAACTAAAAAACGTAAACTATAAATTAGTGAAGCTATATGAGGACTTACATAACGTCATGAATCAATAGACGAGGAAATTAAAATTCATATTCATTTGCATTCAATCATCAGTTGGGCTAATAGCAACATTTTCAGGAGTACGTAATCCCAAGTATTTCTGAGCCTAGTAATGTTACACCGAACCCTTAACGTATAATAGAAAACTATGTACTGCTCATTCTTAACCCTTAAATTATAGCGAAAAAAAATTGCATGTTGCTCAAACTTAACCCTTAATGTATAGTACAAAACTGTATATTGCTCAAATTTAACCATTAAAGCATAATAAAACTATGATTTTAATTCTAAAAATATAACAGAAAAAACGATGCATTGCAGTTTTCATTGCTAACAATATTCAGAGTTGATCAGCTTTAACGTTAAACCATAAACAGTTTATGTTCAATGAGCTTCCATAGTTAACTTATCAAGGAGTAAATCCGATAGCATATATATGGACATTACTGGTAATTCTAAGATTACATAAACACGGGGATTCGGAATCCCTGTGTTTATGTAACCTTAGAATTACCAGTGATGTCCATATATGTTCTATCGGATTTTGAAACACGTTTGTCTAAATTATTTATTCACCAAATTACTCACGTGTCGATGAGTTTGTGGGCTACAGAGCCCCATGTAAGCACAAGTCAGTTGGCTACAGAGCTCCATGTAAACACGAGTCAGTTGGCTACAGAGCTCCATGTAAACACCAGTCACATACAAACACACACAAAGTAAACAAAAATACCATTAACAGTGTAATTAATTAATTCAACTAATTGCTGCTATGCTTTTATATCTTGAATATAAAATGTGTGATCTAAGCCAATCCTTTCGGTCAGTTTATTTATATACAGTGTTGAAACAGTAAAAGTGGTAGTGAACGGTCTAGAAACAGGTCGGAAATTTGATTGTTAAAAAAATTAAAAACTGCGTTTGTCAGAAACGTCTCTGCGTCATCTTATCCTTAAAAAAACAAGATATTTCTAAACAGATTTTTAATTATAAAATCACTAGTCACGTTTTTTATTTGTTGTTGTTAGAAAGTTTCAATGCACTAACAGAAAATGATTCTATCTTCGCCAGTAATATCACGAAATTCTATATAGTTAATAATGCAAGGAACTGTAAAAAAAACAAACACACACACAAACGGAAACCCAATCCACAAGGAAAGAATATAGCTAGACAATAGTATATATATATATATATATATATATGGGTTTTTCGAGATCACTGACATAGTTAATGTTTTTGCTAGAATATCAGAAATGTTCAAAAAGAAAAAAACTCAGACTCTGTTATCTATATCGTACCTGTTGAACTTTTTGATAATTTTTTTTCTTTCTTTTGGGTATTGACGATTGTTTACTTTAGCAAATAAAGCAATAAGCTAAATTCAGAAACCGTAGTGGATGAGCATTCACGTGCGTGTCATATGGCTGACAGAATAAAAAGTCGAGACAGACAAAAAGGAAACCTTATTTACAATTAAATGAAACAACGACTTAAGTAAGTTACATACAAAGAACTTACATTTTGGTCCTATCGTTGCACATGTTGTAAATTTGGGTCTTTTTTTTTTATTAAATAACTGATAAATCTTCAGCTTTTTTCTATACATGTGTCTTCCGTTTAGCTTTTCCTCGTGTGGTGAACATAGAAAAATGCAATACGCAACGGTTTAAAGAAAATAGACTTCTAAAGTTGAGATGTAATTTAGATGCCTCAGGTTTATTAGAATTAAAGAAAGTAGCCCTCTGGAGATAGATAAATAGGGAGGCACAGAAGCATATACTCTTATTCGTTTTAATTTTGGCTTTTGTTTATGAGAATGGTCAAATTTGGTAAACTATACAATATGTTGCAGTGACCACGTATGTCGTTTTCCGAGGCGGCACAGGTTCTGCCTTTTTTTTTTAAGAGGCGAAATAGATGGAAGGTCAGAAACTCTTATCAGGCTAACCAATCTTTCAGTGAGGTTTAAAATATGTTTGTCTCGCGCGCCGCTACAGCCAAAGATTTACTGTCTGTTTTTCTATTGCACGAGATTCATTTGCTTGAATGAAGGTGATTGGGCCAAGAGATAACATAAAAAAGTCGTCATTTAAGAAATAAAGGGACATCGTTTCCTTCGTGTCTTGATGTCGTTTGATAATTGCAGACATGTAAAACAACTGGCTCATAGGAATTCGGTACTATTTTGCCCCCTGGATGCTTCGTTTAGTTGAGAGTGAATTAAGAGAGAAAGAAGAAAAAAAAAGGATAATAAAGCAAAAGTAAAGTGATAAAAAAGTATTTCGAGACAAATTGGCTATTGTTTAAGGATACTGTTGACGAGGAGAGATGATAGTTGGGGGGATTTTCTGGCAGCTTAATTTAACATGTAAGTTTGTAATGTGCCGAGTGGCGTATTACTCCTTCTCTTGATGTGTTCATACATTCCAAGCATGTATTCCTACTCAGAATTAATATGGAAGAAATTAAAACAATAAATTACGCAAATGATAAAAGAGTCATTCTTGACTGAAATTCGCCACTTAGACATTTTGCTAATGTTTCGATTGCACGTTGTAAGTACTCTAAGTTGGCGTCATGCGTGGTTAGAGATCATATCATAGTTGCCGCTAGATGTCAGTTTAATGCAATTACAAGGTCAGTGCAGAAACAGCGACAAAAAAAAAAAAAGAAGGAAAAGCAAATTTGTAATACGTTTGTATGTGTAGGTTAAACATTCCATAATGAAAAACTCCGACCAAGCAAATTACTGAATACGGATAGTAAAATCATAAATTCGACATTGACTTATTTTAGGGTGAGCCGGGCGTGGCCCAATAGTTAGTGGCCTAAACTGTGAATATGATGATTCACGGTTCGGACTTGTTGTCACAAAAATGCTTATCACATTTTGGGGCTGTGGGTGCGTTATAAAAGTAGTTGTCAAATACTCATTATTTGGTTAGACAATAGTAGACCAAGCGTTAACGGTGGATGCTATTAACTAGTTGCTTTACTTATAGCCTGTCAGTTCACAGTTAGAGACGACTATGTGCAGATAGCTTTGGTATATGACAATATTCTGCTTTGCGCAAAAAAATCTAAAACAAATAAACGTTTTAAATCTGAAAATTAGGTAAAGTGGAACCTCTATTGGATAGAAATGCTATATTTTGACATGAATATTTTCTATTATGAGGCTCAAGAAGACTTGTTTTGCATAGATATACACGCCATGACGAAATATGAATTAATTAAATTTGTATGTATGTAAATATATCATAAAGATTAATTCAGCATTCGTAATTTAAAATTCCTGCCATGAATAATTTTCTTTTGTTCTGACAGTTTATTGGATATTTTTTGACTATTTAATTGAATATGAAGGAGTAGATAACATCAAATCATTTACATTTGTATTTTTGGTTTAAACTGTACCATTTTGACTGGTTTCGTATAGTTATTATTAATAAATTACAAGTATATGGGAAATGATAATTGCGTTTTTAAGCTACCTTATATGACGAAGTAGAGGGATTATTACGATCCTCGTGTTCTCATTTGTCACGATACGATATGTTTGGTAGAACTGCTACAGTTATAATTGTGCCCCGGTGGCTCATTGGTAAACTTTTAGGGCTAGAAGAAACAAACAAAACTGTTGTACTTTTGCAGGACAAGTTAAATATGTTTCAAATATGTGATTGCTTAGCTGTATATTCAACGCCACACACGGAATAAGTGTTCTTCAATGTATTTATGTTGTTATTTGTGACATCTGTAAAAGAAATCGGCGTACAAAATAATATATAAACTATCTGATGGACACTTATACAAATTGATAAACTAAAATAAATTCAGGTGTATGTTTATTTTATTAGCTATAGTACTAATATTCAGTATAATTATATTTTGTTTCGTTTCCCTGCATAAAATACAGTGAGCTAGGTGCAATATTAACTTTTTTGGGGTTAAATTTACGCTTCCTAAATGAGCCACCCCTAAGTAAAAAGATAAGCTGGTTCTGTCTCTGTCATTTGTAAAATCTTGCCAAATAATTTGTATTCAAGAGTGAAGTCTAATTGTTTGTAGTTAAGCACAGCTACACAATGGGCTATCTGTCCTGTGCCTACCACTGGTATCTAAACCCGGTTTTGAGCGTTATAATCCTTCAGATCTACCGCTGTGCCGCTGGGAGGGGAGGCAAAAAGAGTGAAGTCAACCAGCTATCCTCAGGTAGCAAGGTTTTAATGACTGTGTATTTTTATTGACCTTAATTGTTTAAATGCCTTGTTGGATTTTTAGCTGGGAGATCAAAACGTGCACATAGCAACACACTTGTTGCATCTAAATCTTCTTTAGAGCAATTGTAAGTAATTTTTAAACATTAATTTGTTGTTGTTGCTGCTTGTATAGACTTTTCGAGGCAAGCCAATCACAGGCTGTTTTGCTAAGCCTTTTGTAAGTTTGAACTGATAGATTAGAGGGAAGGCAGTTAGTCAAATACACTCACTGCCAACTGCTGAGTTACTCTAATTGAATAGTGAGATTTAATCTTCACTCTTATAGCGCATCCACAGGCATAAAGTACGGAGAGTGTTTTGCCACAGCTAGTTGCAAACCATGGACCCTCTGATTCAAAGTCTGGACACTCTAACTACCTAGCCATTTCGGACCCTAAAACGTTAGTGTTAGAATTGTTTCACTGTTAGATGCTTGTATCACTAGGATTTTTGTTCTTAAAGTGCTTCTTCTGGGAAAAAAAAAAAAGATTTCTAATTTTAGGATACATCTTCAGTGTTTTACAAATCTCAGCCTTATGAAAGGTTCGCACAATCGCGACTTAGGGTAACCGCCAATATAGTATCAAAGACGCAATATCAGTGTAAATCAAGTCTTGGAAGACCGTGCGTCTGTTAATATGGACAAAATCGCTAACAAGTTCACTTTTCTCTATCTCAATCGAATGTTTAAAGTTAGTCTATCCCCAGTTTCGACAGTTTACTTTTCAAACAGGATGGTTGGCTTTTGTAATGAGCTGCCTTCAAAGGTGGTGGAGGCAGAAAATTTAAATGAGTTTAAGAAAAGATTGAATGAAAACATGAATAGTAAGGGGGGTTATATTTGGGAGCTGGAAGGGACATTCTTGATGGGCTAATAAGCTCCTTTTTGTTCCTTTAAAACTTTATGAAATTGGAGAAGATTGGAGAAGACTTCTGGCATTAATCAACTAGTTCAATCGTAATACCTGCTGAAGTTTGCCAGGTGTTTTGATGTTAGCCGTATACTTCTTTATGATGTGTCTTAATATTAAGAGACTTTTGCTTTCTTCAGTTTCTAGAACACCATTTTATACGGCCAGCTTTTATAGTGTTATAAAGCTATTTATTTCTTGTAATTTATAGAACACTAAGCTGTTTAGAAACATTTTATGGTGTTAATAGTTTGAATGATCTTTAAAGCACCAATTTTGCCAGATTTGTTGTTGTTATATATTTATTGTAATTTAGAGAACGCTAAGCTGATTAGAAATATTTTAAGGTGTTAATAGCTTGCATGATTTCCAAAGCACCAATTTGGTCAGATTTGTTAGTGTATTATAGCTATTTTTTTCTTGTGTGTAATGTATAGAGCACTAGGCTGATTAGAAATAGTTTATCGTGTTATATGATGTCTAGAGCACCAATTCTGCCAGATTTGTAGGTGTTATAAGGCTAATTTTTCTTATACTTTCTAATGTGGTTTTGGTGTTGAACGGCTATTTATTTATTGGATTTCCGAAAACACGAACTCAGCCAGGTGTTAAGATGCTATTTTTTTGTGTTATATCTTCCAGTGGGACAAAATAATGAGATGTTTTGTCGTTTTTTACTGCTGTTTCTTTTTTAACTTTTAGGGCCTTACATGGCCTGGTGGTTAGAACATTCGAATCGCAATCTGCGGATTGCGGGATTGAAATAATTCACCGAACATACTCGCTCTTTCAGCTGTTGGGGCGTTTTAATGTGACGGTTAATTCCACTATTCACTGCGGATTGCGGGATTGAAATAATTCACCGAACATACTCGCTCTTTCAGCTGTTGGGGCGTTTTAATGTGACGGTTAATTCCACTATTCATTGGTAATAACTAGTCCAAGAATTGGCAGTGGGTTGTGTTGATTAGCTGCCTTCCCAGTCTAGTCTATCACTTCAAAATTAGGGACGGCTAGCGTAGATTGCTGTCGAGTAGCTTAACGAGAAAATTCAAGAAGCAAACAAACAAACAAGATCTTAACTCCTTAAATGAAAACAAAAACCAATGAACTTTTTTATGACTATTTTATTACTCTAACTATTAATATCTGGCATCTTGGTGGTACTGTAGTGAAATATTATAAAATTACATGGTGAATTCATGTACGTGCAGATTAAACTTCCCAGAGCATCAAGTTAGCCAGGTTTTCGGGACTTAAGAGGTTATTACTCATATTTGCCAGAGTAACAATATAACTATGTTTCCTGATGTTAAGATAATTTTTATACTTTTTAGAGCATCCGGTTGTCGGTGAAACTTAGTAAATTCACATATTATTTTGCCCCCCAGTGGCCCAGCGGTACGTCTGCGTACTTACAACCCTAGAAACCGGGTTTCGATACCCTTGGTGGGCAGATCACAGATAGCCCTTCGTGTAGCTTTGTGCATAACTACAAACAAACAATGTATTATTTTGTAAAATAATTGCTATTGTTATTTAATATTTTTAAACGTCGATAAAGGTGGAAATGAAAACACACATACACATCTAAAGATTTAAAATGTAAAAATACATGTATATAATTTTTATTTCTTTTGCGAAAATAGGTGAACGCACTATTGTTTTGGTGTTTTTTATTTGCTGTTTTTATGTATGTATTCATAGACGTGTTAATGCTTAATATCTGGGAAAGAAGTAAAGTATAATGATTGCATGCCCTAAGCACAACTGCATCATTGTATGTCACTTGTTATCTAACCTATATAATAGTGAGCTCGTTGTCTCCGTCATCAAATAACTTTAAAAAAAATAATGGATTGTTGTTTTTACCTTATTTCGTCACTGTAGAAGTGAATTCAAGAATTAATATTTTTTCCCAGTATACACCATATGAAATTTTCGATCTGTCAAGTAAGTCAAAGGTTTTGTGTTTTTCTACAGCTTATTGTTCTAGAGGTGCAGTCTACTATTTTTAGTAATGTTGAAATTCAGTGCACAGTTACTGAATCGTAAAATGATTGGTCCTTGAGAGACATTAAACTTTTTTCACTGAAGTTGGTCCAATATCAGTCAAAGGGTTTTGAGAATAGTTACTAAGCACACCCACACAAAATATACATTGGGTAAAGCGTATGACTCCCCCGCAAATTCCGTTAAGTGACGATGATTATTCATGTTTTTTTTATGAGATGCAAGTTAAGGACCGTACAAGAAAAAGACAGTTTCTATTCCACGTGCTTACATAAGCCTTTTGTTGAAGTCGTGCCATTCGGTTTGTCATAAATTAAACAAGTTATTGAAATGACTTATATGTTAATGCAGAAGTTGCCTCTGGGATACATTTTCTATCAGTTCTGTCTGAGCTTATGTCTGGTAGCCTATGGTTTACTTTAAAGTGTCTTGTAGTGGATATTTCCGTTTCTGTAGGTGTGCTGGCTTGTTTGATTCGTTATCGTTATTGTTGAATTTCGCACAAAGCTACTCGAGAGTTCACTGCTCTAACCGTCCCTAATTTTGAAGTGATAGGCTAGAACACCCACCGCCCAGTATTGTTCTACTCTTTAACAACGAAAAGTGGGATTGACTATCATATTATAACGCCCCCACAGCTGATAGGTCGAGCATGTTCGATGATGGGATTCAATGCTGCTACATGTAGATTGCTAGTCGAGCGCCCTAACCACCAGGCCGAATCTTTATGGTAGCTTGTGGTATTTCATAAACTGTGTGTCCTTGTGAGACTTTTAGCCTTTGGGATTTTTTACTTATTTAGTGCGTAAAATATAACATCCGAAGGTTGTATCCGTATCTTAAATCAAAATGTTTTGGGTTTCAGAAGGATAAACCTTGTTGGCATCTTCGAATTTTATACCGACTTGCATACACAAACACACATATATACTTAACATTTACTACACGTGCTTTACTTTTAACATATAATCTGAAGTTTTATTGTCCAAATTTTGGATCTGCTAATCGTTCACTCGGATCCGTTTCTACACTTATTGTATATCTTTATACTTTGAAGCTAAGAGACTCATATTTCAGATTTCACGAAGCAAGTTATCTGTAGTTCATATTGAAAGGTCGCGATTACTTGGTGAAAGCCAAGATATTAGTTTATGCATTTTTTTTGTCTGTGATTCACGTGCATGAATCACAGCAAACTTGACTCTTTCTGTTTATTAAGATACATTTTATTTTATAACGTCTAGGAAATAAGTTATTAAAATGTGTTTTCTGTTTCATGTAGACCTTGAAATTTGTATATCGTCTGCGAAATAAGTTAGGTAAAGGCTAATTCTGTTTCATTTAGATCTTCTCTAAGATTTGTATAACGTCTGTGAAATAAGTTAGGTAAAGGCTAATTCTGTTTCATTTAGACCTTCTCTAAGATTTGTATAACGTCTGTGAAATAAGTTAGGTAAAGGCTAATTCTGTTTCATTTAGACCTTCTCTAAGATTTGTATAACGTCTACGGAATAAGTTAGGTAAAGGCTAATTCTGTTTCATTTAGACCTTCTCTAAGATTTGTATAACGTCTACGGAATAAGTTAGGTAAAGGCTAATTCTGTTTCATTTAGACCTTCTCTAAGATTTGTATAACGTCTACGGAATAAGTTAGGTAAAGGCTAATTCTGTTTCATTTAGAACTTCTCTAAGATTTGTATAACGTCTACGGAATATATTAGGTAAGGGTGTTTTCTATTTCATGTAGACATTCTCTAACATTTGTATAGCGTCTACGGAATAAGGTAGGTAAAAGTATTTTCTGTATGCCATCTTTAACGTTTTTATAATGTCTGCGGAAAAAGGTAGGTGAAGATGTATTCTGTTTCACTTAGACCAGCTTTAACGTTTGTATAACGTCTACGAAATAAGACAGGTAAATATGTTTTTCTGTCTCATGTAGACCATCAGTAATATTCACATAAAGTCTATGAAATAAAGTAAGTAAAGGCGTTTTTCATTTTCAAATGCACTTAGATCCATCTAAACTAATATAAACTCAATAGGCATATATACATTCCAAAGTGATGCAATCCCTGCTGTGTTATTTGTGTTTTTTTTCATGATGGAATTTATAATCCTTTATACCTACATTTCTGTGCAAAATAACATTTGATTTCCACCGTTGTCGTAAAACGTGATATCAGTGCTGAGTCGTTCTGTTTCTGCTTGAAACAAAGCTCTCTCTCCACTTTTACATCCGGAATGAATGACGGGTTTAGGTTTCGATTCTAGAGAGACCAGATCACGATCCTATAGGCAATTAAAGATACATAGCAAAAGAGAACATATTCTGAGGGTGGGCGGTTGATTAGCTACAACAATATGTTCTTATTGCAGTCAGTACTAGATCGCTCAAGTCAGATCGTGACTGCCGGAAATAGCGTCGTTATTTGTGTCATTCTCGTTAATTATCGGTGTTGAGCTTGAGCAATGGCAGGTACCATTCCCTTTATTGCAATGTTTCGTCTTAGACCCTGACGGCTACCAGTGGCTGGATTCGTGTGGGTTTGAAAGCCCCATAATTTGAATCAGTTTGATGATAAATTGGGTCACGAGAAGAAGAATATGCAGAATATAGACATCCGCAGAAAACGAGATTGGTATAAACCCAGGAGAATTATTCACATAATATTTAATGAAGCTGGTCTAGGCTTAACTGTTTCTTAGTAACGGTTGATTGGTCAGGAACAGGAGTAGTGTAAGTTTTGTAGTGTTTAAGGCAAATAAAATTGTAGTATTCGCCGATTCTTTGGCGTCTCTGTTTAATGAAACAGACATTTGCTTAGACTCCTATCAACATCTCGAAGACAGATCGCTAATCCTTTATTAAACAGAACTTCTTGACGATGACTATATGCGTATGTTTTTACATATAAATAATACGTTAGGAAACTTTTGATATATTTACGACGACTTCTTTAATCATAATGAGACCCAATGCGAATATCTCCCACTTTTTATTTTTTTCAAAAACACAGAGCACGTGCATAGAGCTTGATTCAAAAACATAGAACACGTGCATAGAGTTTGATTCAAAAACATAGAGTACACGCATAGAGCTTGATTCAAAAACATAGAACACGTGCATAGAGCTTGATTCAAAAACATAGAACACGTGCATAGAGCTTGATTCAAAAACATAGAACATGTGCATAGAGTTTGATTCAAAAACACAGAACACGTGCATAGAGCTTGATTCAAAAACATAGAACACGTGCATAGAGCTTGATTCAAAAACGCAGAACACGTGCATAGAGCTTGATCCTCGCATTTTGCTAACTGCACATCCGGCGGAATTGTGATTTCGAATCCTGCTCAATCCCATAATTATCTTCTTCGGAAACTTTCTAGGGCCAGACTTAGCCTGGGCGTTAGCGTGCCCGGACTATGAATCTGATGGTTCATGGTTCACGCCCTATTTCTGTGGGTGATGTTGACATTAGCTACCTTCCACTAATGTATTCGCACAAAATTAGGAACGATTATTGGCAGTGCAGCTTTGCGCAAAAACTCTTAAAATATACAACAAAAGCATTTTAACTTCTCTTGACGCTGTGCTAGCATTAAAATGTTTATATAAGATAAAGTGTTTGTGTAGCACGTTTCACATCATCTGTAATGCACGTTTATAGGTTTGTTTATAATATCTCACACCGCGTATGTTACAGATCGACAAGTTTAAATATAATATAACAATTTTACTTAAGTGTAATTATTTTGTATTTGTGTTTTTTTGTATATCTATGGCAATGTTAATATGGCTGTTTGCCGCCTTTCATAATTTTGAACTACACACCAGAGAAAAGGCAGCTAGCCAGTAGCATCCTACTATCCACCATTCATGCTAAGGGATTGGCTGTTACTCTTATAATGCACCCACAGCTTAAATGGGGGGGGGAGATATTTGGTGGTAATACACGGATTGGAACTCAGCTCCACAAGACCAATCCGCGCCCTAATCTTAACAAACTTGCAGTTTCATTCCAGCAAGTTATATTCATAATTTGTGTAATCTATAATATTTTCAGATTAGTTTATCTTTTGCAGTGATCCAAGACATGCATTGTGTAAAATTTTACCGTAGATCATTCACACTCTTCGTTTTTTTTTGTTTTTGTTAAATTTAGTATGATAATATCGTTTATTTTTTTCAATTAAATTGCACTAAGCCAGGGTATATCACGTTATCCTATTGTTTCCATGAACATTTCAACTTGCTTGATGTTTTTTTAGGTTAGGGTTTCTGGTTGTTCGTTTTAACTTTGAGAAGACAATCATATACGTACATGTGGATATTGCAGGTATGTTTAAAGACAGTGTGCGAAACGATAACACTTTTAGCCTAATTCCACTGAAAACTGAGAGTATTGTGTTCGCTTTCACATGAGTAGAGTATCCCGGATATTCTTGGACAAATTATTTCATTCAGATATTGCAGGTATGTTTAAAGACATGTGTGCGAAACACGATAACACTTTTAGCCTAATTCCACTGAAAACTGAGAGTATTGTGTTCGCTTTCACATGAGTAGAGTATCCCGGATATTCTTGGACAAATTATTTCATTCAGATATTGCAGGTATGTTTAAAGAAACGTCTGTTTTATGCAAAACAAACAAACCTGGATTGAAGTAAAATGGAATCAGGTGGTGGTGGGGAAGGAGGGGGGGGGAGCTTTATGAGGCGGTAGCCACGTCGGTTCAGCGTTATCGAAGTTGTTAAGGGCAGGCTTAGAAAGGTTCGGGATTCGATACATGATGCCAATGAATACGCTTCGCACTTTCAGCTGTGGGCGTGTTATAAATGTGTCAGACACTATTATGATTTAGTTTCAAGAAAGGGACAAACCCCTTGTGGCTGGTTGTCTTCCCTCTGGTAGGTGTTTTCAAATTAAGGATGGATATACTGAACCTTAGGGGCTCTTTGACCTGGAGTTTAGCCCACCCGCATGCATAAAGTGCCATTAAAGTTGAAAATTCCAATTAATTTAAATTAATGTCATTATTTATTGATCAAACCGTGATGTTGGTGTTAGCTTCTTAACCAATTGTAAGAGAGATGTTTGCTAGCAATTGTCTGGCTTCTAATTCACAACAACAAACAAGTACAGTATGGGTGTCATTACTGAATTAATAGAACAAGTTACTTAATCTTACTTGTCCATATAACATTCCTAATATTTCCTTCTTCTTAAAAAGGAAAAGTCATAATAAAAATGATAAAAATATGTTGTTTTATCTGTCGCTCTCTAGGTCGTAGGGAAATTAGGGAAGATATGAATTTTAGAAGAATGTCTTAAAATGCAAATACGACTTCTATTCACATGTACTTTACTAGTTATACATTTTATTTCGCAAATACAACTGACGAATGGCGTCTGCCCGAATCTTCGCACAAGATATAAATATTAAAAAGTTTCATTTAGATGTGTCTATTTATTCTTCATTATATTTTATCCAAGTCAACTAAGTAGTTCTACTTATATTAAATTTAGATGTAATAAAGGCAACAGGTTTTATTTTTGGAATACATCATATTAAATATATATACATATGTATATATTCATTGTCAAATCCTAATGTAAAATGTTTGTTGTATATTCCATGATGACATTACTTTAAAATACTGACATCTTTAACAAATCACTCCAAATATTATGACCCATTTCAGTCAAATATTTGTTTCTAAGCGCAATGGACTATCTGTGCTGTACCAACCACAGGGATCAAACCCCGAATTTAGCATAATAACCCTTCAAACTTACCTCTGAGCCACCGAAGGGCCTCTTCCGTCATTAAATTCTATGCTAGCACAGAGTAGTAGATTATATAGCTTGGTTTAGTTGTTTCTTTAACATCCATCCTTTTTATATTAACCTTCGTATTATCCATATGCTTACTGAGTGAGACAAGGAAATCCTATTGGCTAACAGCGAGAAGTATCGGTTGGAAAACTTAAAATAAATTGAGCATTTTATCTCCTTTTTTTGGTCGTCTTTTTCTGTAGACGTCAAGAATAACTTTCTTTTATCCTCTAATGTTTGAATATTTTTAGTTTTTCGGGTTGTATGATGCTGTAAGTTTAGGCTACAATGAGTGTTTTTTTATTGCGTTTCTGAAAAAAGTAAGGAATCTGCTCTGTCTTGTATGAATACGTGGGAGTTGGAATGAAAAATATCCAAAAGTTGTGGAACTATTATGAAGGATTAAATATTAAATTTCCCCCCTAGAAGTGGTGATTTTTTTTTGTCTCGAACAATTAATCTTCACTGATATCACAGTTAAACCAAACCAATAAGATTTCATTATTTTGTGTTTTATTTAAACTGATATGCCATACAACTGATTGGAGTTGAATTACAGCACTTTCGAACGATAATGATTGGAGAAAGCAAGAAGCCATGAAATTGTAAACACATCATAATAATACATATATATATGTGTGTGAATACCTACATGTGTATAATATACAGACACTTTCATTAATATATGCTTTAAAAATACAACAACACCAAATATTAAAGAGAATGATGCTATTAAACTCTAAGGTTTCCATTTATTTCGCACAGTGGTGGGTAATCTGTTTTATACACACTCCCACCAGGCGGCGTAGGTGATGAAAAGAGCCCGAGTATCTTTTCTTCTTAAAGACGTGCAGCGGGAAAATGTGCTTATCTTAACATCTTTTCAATTTTATCAGAGGATTCGCGGATTCTAAAGTTCATCGCTCATTTAAGAAAACAGCTTATGTGCGAGAGATAAGTGTCTCTTTTCTTTAGATTTATCAAATGAAGAGAATCATAATTTACGTGCGCATAATATCCTGTGCCTCATGTAAGCGTTTTTAAAACCTGCGTATTATAATTCTTTGTAGTAAGTTAACCAAATAGTCTTGAAACTGCGTCTCATTAAACTCAAAACGTGCAGCATTTAGAATGTATTAATAGATATCATATCACACGCACACTATAGGAGACATATGAGCACAGAAACCTGTTCTTTAGCTCCATATGTAGCCCACAGGCAGTCTGGAAGATCTGCAGAAGAGTTAGCTTTTGCGTGGTAACTCTCGAGTCCTACTCCACAAATCTTATCCGATTAATTCACGAATATATGACAGTAATTTAGATTAAGAACCTGCAGGTCTCAATTATTAGGAAGGTCAGATTATATTGCATTGTATGTATTTACATACATTCGGGTATATGACCATAAAACACAGAAACTCTGCTGTAGTTAACGTGAAGCTGCGTTAGGCGCCATCACGACCCAGCCCGCTGATAAGTATCGAGATTCAAACTTAATGGAGTGTAATAGATAGTTTTGTAAATGAGTCTTCTTTCTGTGTATTGAGATTTATCTGAACAACCGTGAATGGTTATGTTGGCCTAGGCTTGCCAGTGTGCGTTCAGCATTTTGAAAGGAATGAACTCTTGTTGTTATTTTTTCTTTACAACTCTGTTTACAAACACACTCATTGTGAAGGTATGGATATTCTAACTGTATGCCCAATGTATTTTATCCATAGGAACCAAGAGAAATTCGAAATCCAGAAATTAAAATGTGATATATTATTGAGACTTAAATAAATTAGTCCTGGTGGGTCAGCGGTAATTTTGCCCCCCAGTGGCACAGCGGTATGTCTGCGGACTTACAACGCTAGAATCCGGGT
>NW_013665968.1:73788-106237 GCF_000517525.1 Limulus polyphemus | reverse complement strand
AGCCCATTGTGTAGCTTTGTGCTTAATTACAAACAAACAATTAAATAAATTAAAACACTTTATTAAAATATTAAGTTAGAATATGTGTGTTAATTTCCATAAACCAGTTATAAATAAATATATATATATATATACACTACATAATTAAAATAATTGAGACAGCCCCCTTGAGGAGAAGGTTATTGTCTTTCTCGCTGTTGGGTCCCATTTAAACAGGGAATGGGTTCACTTTTAGTGTTAATCACAGCATGGACTGTTAGTAAGACTTACCGTTGGAATCTGTTGGAATTGGCCACTATAATTCTCGTAAAGTAAATGGAGTAAGATTTTCAGAGTCCGTCCCTTCTGTTTCTCAGGTGCCGTTATAGAGTGTCCCAGTTTTCTTCAGTTGGACGACGGTCTGAGTTTTGCGGTTGTGACGAGCGGTTTGTGGGCTGCGATCCATTCGTTCAGTCCAGCAGCATAGAGTTAGTTTTCTGCGCATGTTTGCAGTCCTGAAATCCTAATAAATTCTTAAGTTAGGGATGTTTGGTGCCATTTCGCAACAGGTGTCAAACTTATATAAACCAAGAAGTGATTAATTTGAAAAACCAGTTCAGTAATCCACATTCAGTAATATTCCATTCAACACTTTATTCGCAATAGAACACATGTATGCTTAGATGTGTTGAAATCTCTCAACACCCATACCACTAAAACTGCATTTAAATAACTTTTTCTCTTTGAAGGCCTGATCTTTATTTCTTGTAGCAACTTGACTCCAACTGATTGTGTGGCAGGTGCTGCTCTTTATGAGCTCTACCCAGAGGTGCTTTGTAGAAATAGGGCCCACTATCATTAGCTGAGCTGTACGTAGCATTAAATTGTAGGAAAAGTATCCACTATCATTAGCTGAGCGGTACATAGCAGTACATTGTAGAAATAGGGTCCACTATCATTAGCTGAGCTGTACGTAGCATTAAATTGTAGGAAAAGTATCCATTATCATTAGCTGATCCGTACATAGCAGTACATTGTAGGAAAAGTATCCACTATCATTAGCTGAGCTGTACATAGCAGTACATTGTAGGAAAAAGGTCCACTATCATTAGCTGAGCTGTACATAGCAGTACATTGTAGGAAAAAGGTCCACTATCATTAGCTGAGCTGTACATAGCAGTACATTGTAGGAAAAGTATCCACTATCATTAGCTGAGCTGTACATAGCAGTACATTGTAGGAAAAAGGCCCACTGTGATTAGCTGAACTCTACCTGGATGTACATTGTAAGAAAATGACTCACTATCATTAGCTGAACTCTACCTCGATGTACATTGTAAGAAAAAGGCCCACTGTGATTAGCTGAACTCTACCTGGATGTACATTGTAAGAAAATGGCTCACTATCATTAGCTGAACTCTACCTGGATGTACATTGTAAGAAAAAGGCCCACTATCATTAGCTGAACTCTACCTGGATGTACATTGTAAGAAAATGACTCACTATCATTAGCTGAACTCTACCTCGATGTACATTGTAAGAAAAAGGCCCACTGTGATTAGCTGAACTCTACCGCGATGTACATTGTAAGAAAAAGGCCCACTGTGATTAGCTGAACTTTACCTCGATGTACATTGTAAGAAAAAGGCCCACTGTGATTAGCTGAACTCTACCGCGATGTACATTGTAAGAAAAAGGCCCACTGTGATTAGCTGGCCCCACTATTTTTGGTAATAAAGTGATGTAATGTTGTGTATGAACTGGTGCAAGCTGACGTTTGTAGCTTTATACAAACGTTGAAGTTTATATTCGGTATACGATAGTTGATCAAAGCTCTACGTATCCTCCCTTCCACCCACTCACCCATCCATTTACCCATCATAGTACGTTTCACCCATGGCGAACTGAAAGATCTTAGTGCTAAAAACATTACTTTCTAATCCATTGCCATCTACGAATAACTGGAGTCCAACAATAAATAGAAAGCCTTCTTACACTGAACTAAATATATTGAACAATTTGATGGAAGCGGGGTAATTCAATCATAATGAATGTGTGTGTGTGTTTGTTAATTATGTTGGGGTAAATGAAGTAACTTGGGTTTATATCTTAAAGTTTCTCCACCGGAAACCCTTTTCTATAGACATTTTCAATCAAAGAAAACACCGTTTATCGATTGTAGCTGTGAGAACATATTGTAGTAAAAACGGATGGCACGTATTCTATAAACTTCCAAGCGTATAATTTATAGGTGTTCTATCAATTCATTCTTTTCAAGACTTGCATGAACATACCCAAATGTTAATGGATATCGCATTGATCGTCACGACAGGTAAAATAAAATGATTTAAAAATCAACTTCAATGTGACAGGTGTGTGAGTTATTATTTTTTTCTGGCGTTTTAGTTCATAGTGAAGAAAATGACAGAAAAGGAGTTGCCGAGTCATGTATTCTAATCAATTTTTCTGTGTTCAAGCACAGGGATCAAGAGATGTATAGGTGGAAAAGTTAGTTACGCAAATTCTTATAGACAGGCAAAGAAAAATGTTTGGTAGAAATACAAAGCACTTTGACATAAGTTAATAAAGTACGTATTTTCTTAATCACATTCATAAATATAAAACCTCAAACGAATGATCTTTTTTATGTCATTTTCTTATAGAGAAACTACTTGTGAAACTAAACATTTATGAATAGAAGTTGTAGCATGTATTTTCTATATCATACATTCACTTGTTCAGATACATGAGACATATTACGTCATAACCACAGTAGGCGCCTTCTAACGATAACATAGTGAAACTAAGTAAATTTGGGCACGTGCAAGTATATTGTTTAGAACTTAAAATAATTGTTGTAATTCTTTTATAAAATGGGCTCAGAAAAATGTAGAATTAGTCAGTTAATGACATTTCCCTACCTCGATTACTGTTGAATGTTTCGGTAAGTAGGTTTATGTAAATATTTATTTGTTAATTTCTAGACGTTTTTGGTCGCCCAAGGAAGATCCCTTAGTTAAAAAAGAATTGGTTTAAATCCAAGTCAACCCTAACATTTACATGCTAATGGTTTGACTTCCATCATACCACGTGGGTGTTGGCTGTTTCTACTCACAAGAGAAGACAAATAGTAGCTTTAAACTAGGTTTAATTTTCCATCCTCCATCTTAAATTATCCAATCGTAAGACATAATACTTGAACTAGGTCTGATTCAACTGCTAAATTTACGCTATTTCTGACAGTTTCTAGTGTGTTACAGTTCCCATTTTCTTAGAATTTTCAATCCTTTACACACAGCAGTTTTAAATACCTTTCTCAGGCGAGGCATTACATAGATAAACCAAAGAATGTAATTCAGAGGCGGTACATTTGGCGTTACACCAGAATGTAACGAGCCAACACCTTATGCTAGGTCGAATGTAGGTGTAGTTTTCAGTGTTTATTGCCATCTACTTTGCATGCTTTTAAGCACCACCTTCAATACTTTCCTTTATGTCATCACAGTTGGAGCTAATTTTACAGGTTTACTAGTTTATTAATTATTCTGTAACGCCGTTTAAAAGTCCCTTAAAACGTTCTTCCCATGTAGTAAAATGCGATTGTACTGAAACAGATGGCGCTTAAGATCATATAAAATAACTGAATTTGAAGTGTAGTATAGACATATATATAGCTACGTTTTCTTAAAGGCGAAGCTTTTCAAAGCAAAATATCATGCCAAATTTTAACTTGTTAACGTATGGCTTCTTTTATATTTCGATTCATTTATGACGCGTACTTTTATTATAATTCAAAATTAGAGCCCACTTTTCCCTAATAACATATTGAACAAGAAATAACATCTCTTGCCAAGTCAGCCCGGATAGTTTTAAATCTGAATCTTTGCAGAATTTTATTTTGAAAACTTTAGCTATTTCCAGTTACTGGTGAAACCCAATTTTTAACACAACTTTGCACAAGTTAGTAAAACGATCAACCGAATGTTTTGCCATCGATTTCGGGTTGGTGTGAGTTAGTTAAGGGAAGATACCCAGTGTTTAGCTGTTTAGTTTGGGTTTTCTTTAAGTTAGTCAAGGAAAGATACCTAGTGTTTAGCTGTTTAGTTCGGGTTTTGTTTGAGATAATGAAGAGATTCATTATAAATATTTTGCCATTCATTTCGGGTTTGTGTAAGTTAGCCAAGGGAAGATAACCAATGTTTAGCCGTTCAGTTCGAGTTTTGTTTAAGTTGATAAAGAAATGATGGATGATGCTAAATGTTTTGCCGTTTATTTCGAGTTTTTGTAAGTTAGTCAAAGGAAGATACTAAATGTTTAGCTGTTTAGTTCGGGTTTTGTTTAAGTTAATGAAGAGATTATGCCAAATGTTTGGCTGTTAAGCTCAAGTTTGCGCGAGCTAGTCAAGAGATGATACCAAATATCTAATAAACAAACTGTCGTTACATTTTACAGCCAATGTGCATTACTTAGATAAACCGAAACTATAAATATATATACCCAATTTATATAGAGCATCTAACGTTATCAAACTCAAACGTATACATGCCATTTGGGCTCCAGATATACAGAGGTTGAGAACGTTACATTAAAATATGTGAAGCCTCGCCACGTCGTTACAGACCATGTCGCCACATCCGGTCATGCTCTGTTTGGCGATCTTGCTTCTTGATAATAGTCCTGCAGCTTAGTCTCCATTGCAAAGTACGCCGTTGTATGACTGTCATGTCCAAAGCACACCATTTTTTCCTGCTTGATTTTCATAATTCATTTAATGCACGAGGACGGCGGTTTCCCATCATTCATTTCAACAGACTGATCGCACAAAAATATATAGCTGCTGCATTCGGTGACTTGAGCGGTACATGTTCGTATGGAATAGTGTGAATATCCGTTTCGTTTTTCAGCTGCTTGAGGTATGCGATGGTTGAACTGGTATGGGGTGGAAGTCATTTCCATACACGTAACTTGTGTTTATGGGACACATGGACGACTTTTATCACTGACCATTGTGTTTGTAAATTTTCACCTGTTACAAGACACCATATTTTGCTTACCACTGCTGGGGTACAACCTCTTGCAGATTTCTTTTTGGATGGTCGTGGTGCCCCAAGTTGATCCATATTCTTTCGTTTGCCAATGCCATAAAGTATAAAGAATATCCCCATCTTTAAAATTCTAAATTCATGAGCTGAACACATTTTTATTACCTGAGTGTATGAAAATTGTGCGTCGGAAAAAGCTGTAACATATCATTCCCATGACCGATCAATGTTCGATAGCATCGAAGCAATGTTAAAATGTAGTTCTAATACATATAGTTCTATCCCCACTTTATATCGGTTGTTATTTTCACATGACTTGCTGATTTGCATATTAAAACGTAACGTACTCAACCCTTTGTACACTGTATATGATCTTAACACGGACGCACAGATACAAACAGAAAATATAATTTAACATATACAATGAAACGCCTGCTAGTAGGAACTTCTTAAATTCATAACATGTATATTTATATTCTTAATATTTACTTTCCATTATTGTAACTTATAATGTTACTATGTCCATGTTAACTTATTGTCTTTCAGTCTAAAAAGGTTTAATGCGTTAGTTAACTTTATAATAGTGTTGTATTAGTCGAGAGTAAATTCAAAATACGTAGCGAACATTATACACGCTTTAACAATTTGCCACTACAGATAAATAGACAGACTTGGCTTCTTTGCCTTAATTTTCAATATTCTGGCTACGTTTTTGAAAATACATGTCATAGCTATTATGGTAGTTATGCTTTATCATTAGTTAGACCGTGCATTCTCAACGGTACTATATATGTCTTAGAACGACAAATCCCATAGTTCTGGCCACTACACTTGTTCCAGATTCAGCTAAGAAAATCCCTAAAAGTAAAAACCCGGCATGTTCTAGTGGTTAGGGCTCTAGACTCGCAATCTGCGGGTTAGAATCCCTGTCACCGAATATGTTCTCCTTTTCAGCCGTGGGGGCGTTATTATGTGACTTAGCCAAAGAGTTGAGGGCAGGTGATGTTAACTAATTGCCTTCCATCTAGTCTATCACTGTTAGATTAAGTACAACTAATGCAGATAGCCCTCGAGTGGCTTTCCGTGAAATTCAAACCAAACCCTAAAAATAGTAAGCATTCTGTCCAGCCAACAAATATATTTCAAAATGAGGTAAGAGGAATTGTTCCTAGACTTATGATCTGGCGATCAGAAAGATATTAAAAATCGCAAGAAAATATAACAAATTTTGTGTTAATTTTTAGTTCTGATTTATTTAGGTAGCTTGCTTTAATCAGAAGTGAATGATATTTTCGTACATAAGAAAAATGTTTCCTGTAAAATATCACTTTAGCTCTCATGGATCTATACCAACTAAGCGTTGAAGTTAATCACACTTTACAGGAAAAATGCTCTGAATCCTGTGCTGCCCTTAGAAACACTTCCTTCATCGTTAGTCATGCTTATTCCGATGGCCATGATTATCCACCATTGTCTGACATCGCAATTTCCATTGTGTTAAGTTTCTGCAGGATGAGCGAGGTCAATCTTGGCAAACTTTTCACATTTTACGTGGGCGTCGGCTTCCCAGACTATATTTAACAGAACAAAGACATAAGAATTATTTGGAGATACATTGATGAAGTTACAGGTATGTGGCCGAATTGGATTACTGTGATTCCTGTGTCCTCGTCCATTTTGTTCATAAAAACAACAGTTGATTTCCAGGTGAGGTTGGAGTGTTTGAGCTGTTGACTTGTGAAGTTTTCATTTCTATTTTTGCTTCTTATCCTGTTAAAGATAACAGGAGATATGTCCAATTTCATCGCAATGGTGTTTTTGTGTCAGGGGGTTCTAATTATAGACTTCACCTTGCACACGAAGATGTCGCTCTGGATAGGCTCGGGGTGTCCCGGGTGTGGTTTGGGAGCCAGTTACTGTCCTAAGTATTCTGCTGTGCGAAATCTGGTGTTTTCATGGAGGACATTGAAGCTCCCGTCTTTATCTTTACATCATTTAACAATTTTGCTATAAGAATATCATTCCTGTGATATGACTGTAATAGTATATCTTATTGTAGAGCATTGCACTTTCGAATGGTCGGGAATTTTCCGTAAGCGAAATATGTTGGTACTAAACATGTCGTGTATGGCGCCACGGCTCGCATTTGTTGTGACACGCGGTTGCATTAGCATATATAGATCGTTCACAGGAAGTTTGAATGTCCTCCAAATATTAAATTGTTGTAAAATCATTTTAGTTAGTATATGCTTTGTAATTCAGGCTTGTGTTTTTACATTGTGTGGTTACATAACATATGTAACATTAATGTACTAGCAGAGACCCACAAAAACTTTACGTTTAAATTACTATCTTTATTGCAACGGTACTTCTAGTCGCAAACACTGAAATCTATAAGTCCACTTGTGTTAGGCTTACCATAAGGTCTGCCTTTACTAAGTAAGGACTGTATTCGATAAAGAAATAAATTAACACTATGACTTGTGTGCGTTTTTGTGTGTGTGTGTGCTTTAGTTAGGGCTAAACTTTACTGTACTTAATACTATCAATAAATAAGCTTATATTGTTATTCTACGACCTAACGTTAGACTTTTTTAAAACTTTGATAACCTTTTAATACGTTGTTGTACAAAATGTCTAATAAAATATATTTACATCCGTCTTTTGCTTACATCTATTGAAATGAAGAGCGCACACATGCGCCTTTAAATAGTAAGGTGCGCGCGCATTTTCAGAACAGAAAATAACTGAGTATTATTACAATAGATGTTTATTTTATGGAAGATTTAAAGGCATTGGTGTTAATATTTTCAACCTGAACAGCCCCTTATGCGGGACATGGGCTAAATGACCAGGTTAGAAACGCCTAATATTCAAATATAACCTTCCGTAATTTCGGACTTCTGATCAGATGGAGAACAACCAGTCAGCAGCGCTTGCCTCCTATTATGTGGTTACTATTTATCGAAGCACTAAGCATGTTCAGTGGCCTTTCGATCTGCAGCCCGGCAAGTCAATCATTAATTCGTGTTTGGCCCGAATATTTCAAGAACTAATGAATTATTAGCACTATAAATAATAGTCGATAGAAAGCAGTATGGGTTAACTAAAGTCTTTCATATAAGACTATAAACATAGTTAGTCTTTTCTTTAAAATATTACAAAAGTGTTACATAACACTGAATTATGAAACAGGTCTGATTGAAGTCATGAAAATCCATATGAACCTAAGCTAGGTATTTTGTTACCTTCTTTGTATAGTATTCCTTCTTCAGGTCTTTGTTTTCATTATTTGTGTTGGAAAGAGGGGTTGTAATGTATATTAATTTGCTTGACTCTCGAAAGACAAATACAACAATAACGAGGTAATTTACATCATAGAACAACACGAACTATGTATAACTGTCTGCATATTCAGCGCATTTTCAGTATAAATAGTGAACAAAATATGACTCTTCCATAAAAATTAAAGACTTACAGTGATTATTTTCCTTTCCGCGTGTCCAATAATATGTCATTCCTCCTTTTATCAAACTGTATCTAAATACTAGATTGCTTAAACAGTTCCAATAATTTACTTTGTTAGTAAAGCTACTTCAAAACAGTTTTCTCCCCCTCTCCCGGGTGGGTCAGAGGTACGTTTGGGAACTTACAATATATCAAAATTCGGATTTTTCACAGTGGACAGAGAGCAGATAGTCCATTCTGTGTCTTTGCGCTAATACAAGCAAACAAGTAATTGAACTAGTTTCAGACTATCAGAGATTAATCAGTAAGAATTGAATGGTATAATAAATGTCTGAAGTTTTTTTTTCACGAAGAAACTCGGGAAGTTATCCAAAACTCTGATTATCACCCAATTTTTAATTAGAATTAATGCACTTTAAAATAAATTTCTATTGCAAAAATAAGCAATTTGTAATTAGCGTTTTTCAGACAATTATCAAATATAATTCTTTCTTTTAAACGATACCGGTTATACTTGAGTCATCCCAACCATTTCAAGAGAAAGCATTCCATTCTTATGAGTTTATGATTTTTATTTCACTTCAGAAGTAATTGTAATAAATACGAGTTGCTAGAAGGATGACTACTTTATCGTGTGTATATGTAGCAACGAGTGTAGTTTGTGTATACTTTATCGTGTGTATATGTAGCAACGAGTGTAGTTTATGGCTACTTTATCGTGTGTATATGTAGCAACGAGTGTAGTTTATGGCTACTTTATCGTGTGTATATGTAGCAACGAGCGTAGTTTATGACTACTTTATCGTGTGTATATGTAGCAACGAGTGTAGTTTATGGCCACTTTATCGTGTGTATATGTAGCAACGAGTGTATTTTATGGCTACTTTATCGTGTGTATATGTAGCAACGAGTGTAGTTTATGACTACTTTATCGTGTGTATATGTAGCAACGAGTGTAGTTTATGGCTACTTTATCGTGTGTATATGTAGCAACGAGTGTAGTTTATGGCTACTTTATCGTGTGTATATGTAGCAACGAGTGTAATTTATGGCTACTTTATCGTGTGTATATGTAGCAACGAGTGTAGTTTTTGTTGACTGGACATCCAATATTAGAAAGATGTTGACTGTGAAGTGTAGTCCTTTAAAACCGTTATTTTTAGCAATATGTTTATATAGTTAAATTTCAAGATGTTTTTATCTCTTTTTTATTAGGCACAAACTTTGTTTTTTGCCTTTTTTTCCTAATTAGATAATCCCACACTCAAGAAATAAGGATTATAATACACACACGTGGTTGCTTTTGGAGCACAGTAGTTTTGTTGTTGTTATTTTTTTTCACGAATATTTTGTATTGTGGATATTGTCAAACATTCTGTCGTTTACGTTTATCAACAAATGGAATTGCTCTGTACTTCAGAAATTATCTAGACTTTTCTACCCGTGGGAACAGTTACCCATTGTTTCAAAACCTTCAGATATTTGCTCGCATACGTAACTTAGAACAATAACCTGATTGATTATAATTGCTTGTCCGAGAATAAATTGCAGTTAGTTATTGTTATACCACCGACTAGAACCATTACTGTGAAATGATAAGAGTCGTTTGCAAAAGCATAGATGGTACGGAAGGAAAGAGAGTGTGGCGAAGAGTAGGGTGGTGTGGGGGTGAAAGTTTCTTAGTTGTATGTTTAACAAAACCCATAAAAGGATTTACATGAAATTCTTCCCAGAAACCTAATCTGTCGGGTCAGTGACACTTAAATCATTGTGATCTCCAGTTTTAAATACGGTAAACAGTTCCAAGACAGGTGTTATCAAACCTAAAAGGATTGGTCATTTGTCCCGAAAAGCTAGTGTTTAGGGTGTGAACTACGTCTGTCTGCACGTTACGTGTGCAGGTGAATAAAGGCAACATTTTGATGGGAACTGTGCGTCACGAACGTAATGCCTAACGTCAGGTGTGATTAGGCTTTTAGAATCTGAAGGTTCAATGGCCGTAAAAAGGAGTTCATCACCGCTCATCTTTCTACTCAGTGTCATGATACACCCATTGACCCAACTTATTTGTAGGTTGTTCATAAGCAAATACATGTAAATATCAACTTACAATATGTCATCGCGCGGGTCTTTTAGATGCATATAGAAAAAAGTTTAGGTGCTCGAAAGATAACTTTTTTTTTATCTTGAAATTTTCGCTTATAGTTTTTGTTTGTTTGAAATTAAATTTTTAAGCGATTTGCTTACACACGGCGTTGTAGTAGTTTGTATTTCACTTAATTCAGCATAAATCATTTCTATCTTTGTTTTGTTTCTGTAACCCCCTAAATTACTGACTTGTTGTTATACTCCTCACCAACTGTGGAATCCACATATCGCATCATATTGGTCAAGTTTTCTCTGTTGCAATACTCAGTATAAAGAATTGACCTCAATCATTGGGTAAACTCAGCCAGTTACTATGCCCGGCAGCAGTTAGTGGGATTAAGTGCAATACTGATGGTATTTTTATTTGCCTATATATATATATATATATATATATTGCGTGGGTGTAACTCGTATGCTATTATAACCCACAAAGTCAAGGACCTACAAGCATTTCAGCGCATAAATAGTTTTGAAAAATGTTTTTAAAAGTGTGTTCTCATGTAATGATGGCTCCAAACAATTTAGCTATTCTGTTTGTACCAATTATGTGTCACAGCTTATCTTCTGGTACCAAACATATGTCACAGCTCATCTGCCGGTACCATACTTGTGTCACAGCTTATCTGCTGGCGCCAAACATGTGTCGCAGCTCATCACACTTAACTACATCTACTTGAGAAAGAGTGAACATCGTAATTTTCCGATTGGTCTACTGAGTTATCGCCGCCCTTGTTGGCTAATGAACCAGCATGTTAAAATTCTTTTCTTTTCAAAGACATACGTAACAATACACGACAAATAAGTCTACTGTGCGTGCCCAACCATGACGTGAATATCATTAATGTTGGATGAAATTCGTGGCTAATTAGGGAAGAAAATACAGCACCATCAGGAAACAAGATTATAATAGTTGTCACTAGGCAAAACTACTATTTTCAGTCAGGATGTTTGCACTCATCTCCGTATGATTGGATGTCTCTCGTCTAACCGGATTGGGAGCCATCATTATGACCTGGTCAATGTATTTTTATTGTGTCGTATGGGTGAACAATTTAATGATAATCAGTGAAAAATTTTAAGAGTTATTTCTATTTTTAGCTTACCAGTTAAAAAAAGAAATTCACTTATGAAGCATTAGCAAAAACGAAATGTTGAGCAACTCCTCTGAAATCGGCAGTCGTTGATTCAGATCCAAATATATTCATATGATGACTCAGTCTTTACTTATAATTTAGGAAAATAAGAAACATTTATATAATAGAATCAAGTTGTACCAAGTAAGTTGAATTATCCTAGTTTGGATAAATGCAAGTCCAAGCCACGATAAAAAACTGTATAGTAATTTCGGAATGAAAAGTGGTAACACGACGCTAATAAATCCTTTCTGTAATTTGAGACGTATAACTTGACGCTAATGAAACCTATCTGCAACTTGATACGTATAAGTTGACGCTAATAAAACCTATCTGTAATTTGAGACGTATAACTTGACGCTAATGAAACCTATCTGCAACTTGAGACGTATAAGTTGACGCTAATAAAACCTATCTGTAGTTTGAGACGTATAACTTGACGCTAATAAAACCTAACTGGAACTTGAGACGTATAATTTGACGTTAATAAAATCTAACTGAAGCTTCAGATGTGTGTTTATATATATATACTGGCTGCGCAATACAATTAAAGGATGATTAGAAATTATACTACTTTAAATATCACAGAACAAACCACTGTTATAAAATATCTAAATCAGTCATTTTCTGTGAGTTGTCATGTGACCTGAAATGAAATTTATTAGTTAATTAGCCTACACACGTAAATAAACATTTAATCGAGGTGACTTTACGCTTTTGCAATTCATAACATTTCGATTTAACATGAAATGGCCTCCGCGAACAACAAGAACAAACTTTTGTATCTGTTGCATGTTTAACATCAGAATGTTTATTGAGTACTGAGATGTGTCCTCAATCACCTCTCTGAAAACCAAGATTGCGACGATCCTCCAAAAGCATACCATACATGTTCAATGGGATTGAAGTTCGGTGAGCTTGTATATGACCATATAATCAGTCTCTTCTTCTTGGAGAAATATATCGACAAACTTAGCATTACAACCCATTAAGCTGAGGTTATGGCCGAATGAAAAAGTTCATAGGGTGTGATCCCCCTTTTTATGTAGTATTAATGGCATCATTTTACAAAATGTTAAGGTCGATACGTCAACTAGTGCTTCTTCCTGCTCACATCATACTTTCACCACAGCTATTTCATTGAACTTCGAGTCAAATATGATTATAGATTCTATTTAAATGGTTATACGACTGTATTCTGGCGGCTCATTTGCAAGAGAAAAGAAGAAGAAAAAAAGATCTTACTCTACATGTCAATGGTCTACTGGATATGTTATTGGCATTATTGCAAAAGTGATGTTCTGTGATATTGTTGGAAAGAGCCTAATCAATGAACTCTATGTTAGATTTCTTACCTCTACGCGTAGAAATGTTCTGTGATATTGTTGGAAAGAGCCTAATGTATAAACTCTATGTTAGATTTCTTACCTCTAAGCGTAGAAATGTTCTGTGATATTGTTGGAAAGAGCCTAATGTATAAACTCTATGTTAGATTTCTTACCTCTAAGCGTAGAAATGTTCTGTGATATTGTTGGAAAGAGCCTAATGTATAAACACTATGTTAGATTTCTTACCTCTAAGCGTAGAAATGTTTTGTGATATTGTTGGAAAGAGCCCAATCAATGAACTCTATGTTAGATTTCTTACCTCTAAGCGTAGAAATGTTTTGTGATATTGTTTAAAACTCTTAGTTCCCTGTTATTCGTTTAGTCAGTTTATTACGTTATCACCGTGTCATCATAATAATAAAAGTCAAGTGTTGGTCGGTCAGTCAGTCAGTCATGCATAGAAATTTCATGTTTACCGACGAGCCTTTTAGAAGCATGTAACATGAATATTGTGCATACCATTCATAACCAAATTTGGTGTTTTTATTAGAAAAAAAGACAAAACCAAGGATGGTCAAGATTCTAACAAAAACACCAATTGGTTATGAATAGTATATACAATACCTAGTTTTCTCTTCATTAAAATTCCCAAGGCTTAATTAAGCCTAAACTAGGCATAATCAATGTAGAAATGAGGCAACAGTAGAATAAATGTAGAACACAGTATAATATTTAGTTTGTGTTCTTTGTGGAGACGTAACAAAATTTGATTCAAAACGGAAGCCCAAATAGAACTGAGCATTCTGTTTAGATCAATACAGGTATATTATTTAAGGGCTATCTGAAAAGAAGAAGATATTTCTTTCAATAATCTTATTTTTGCAATTTTATATCAGTAAAAGTATGTCATGAAATAGAACGCGACACAGCACGTGACAATGCTGACGATTATTGTGTTCCAATTGGAAACATAGGTTTTATGGTCATTGTTAGTTTTTTTTACGTTTACCAAGTTCGCTAATGTGATTTTTATATTTAGTTTCAAATTGAAAATCTGGAATATAAGTTCCTTTTTTTTATAAACCATTTACTTTCTATTGGGTTGTTGTATATACAAACTAAGTTATACACATCTTTTTGTTTGTGTATTTAACACCCTCATTATTTAAAATCCACAAAAAGTGATTGCTTTGTTCTGTATTTCCAGTTATAAATGGCCGGTTTAACTCCTTTCTTCTGTTTGCCTGGAGTTGCCATTTTCTCTCGTTCAGTGTTGGCATTCATCAGCTTATAACTTTTTGCAGGAACACTCCACCCTTTTGATTAATCTTTGAAGGTACAGTTACCCAATTAATTAAAAGTTAGGCTTTGTAACTCCAAAGTGTAAAATTAGCTACATGTGTATATCGCTGTTTCTCGTACAGAGTAACATTTTCAACATCTGTAATTGTTACACCAAGTGTGGATCACTGTTTTCCTCAACGTGACGTTTTCAATATTATTTATTGTTACAGTGTTATACTGTTATACTTTCATAACATAACCTTTTCAAACAATCTATTTTTTACTCTAAGTGTAGATCACTGTTATTTCCACAATGTAACGATTTCAATGTCTCTGGTTAACACACTGTGAATGTAGATCTCTGTTTTTTTCATAACGTAACATTTTCAACTTCAACGGTTGCTACACATTAGGTATGTATCACTATATCCTTACATATAGCGACCTCAACCTCACTAGGTGATTCACTGCAAGTGTGGAGTACTATTTTTTTCCCATTACGTATAGCGTTCTAAGCCTAAGTTCCCCCTCCCCCCAGTGGCACAGCGGTACATCTGGGAACTTACAACACTAGAAACTGGGTTTCGATACCCGTGGTGGGCAGAGCACAGATAGCCCCTTGTGTAGCTTTGAGCTTAATTACAAACAAACAAATCTAAGTGTCTGGTTAGCCACATTTCCAACCACAATCAAGGTAACGTTGAGTAAATAATAAAACTTAATATGTGAAGAACTTGATGTCCATCATTTCGAAGAGTAATAAATATGAGTATATATATTAAATATTACACTTATTGACCGTAAAATGTGTTGTAAAAGTCGTGCACTATAATCATATTTTTAATTCTTACTCTGCATTTTTATAACTATATTTTTTACATTTTGTTACAATAATTGGTTATAACGTCATTAGCCTTTTACAAACATATAGAAATGGTTCTGTTGGTTCGAGCTATTAATGGTACACATCTCAAGCAATTGTAAGGGTAAAAATCACGGTGGTGCGCGACTTCTGTGTCTAACTGTAAACGGGTCTAATGATTAACGTGCCTGGCTGCGGATCGGAAGGTTCCGCAGTTCGAACCGTGATATGCTTTTGAAAATACTCCGTATTTTTAGTTCTGGAAGTACTACAGTCGTAGCAGTAAATCCTTCTATTTCGTTTAGAATTGTCATGTAGACGGCTAGTGCTGCCGTGCTCCTGTGGTCAGCAGTTCTGTATTACGGATGGCTATTCTAAATACTGGGCCCGGTGGATAAGTCACTCGACTCGCAATCCGGGGGTCGCACCAAACATGCCCACTTGGGCGTGGGGCTAGCAACTCCACCCCGATAACAATCTGCTACGGAAACTGCAACAACACTTCCGTCGGCGAAGTGTTGTTGTAGCCCTATGTTCCACTAGGAACGACAGGAACTAAGAAGAAGACGAAGAAGATACTAAATACTGGGGACTTTTATCTGGCCGTTTAGCCCATGTGGCGTATAACATAGTGTTCAGGTAAACAAAAATACAAAAAATATTATATAAAATCACCTAGTGATTCTTCTTAATTCTATGAAATCTCATACACGGATAAGTCTTGTTAAGCCTATAAGTTATCTAATTAAAAGTTCATAAAAACCGTGCCACCGCGTATTAGCAGTTCAGCGATATAAGAAAATAAGCTATAAATAATGCTTGGTTTAGGGAATATTTTTGAAGTTAAATAGATACAAACGGAAAGAAATCACATTAGGAAGTACTGTTACATTAATATATAGCCAATCGAAAGAATTTCACACATAATATACAAGGTAACTCGAATGCCATGAGTGTGGATGTGACTCGTTAGATTATCATGTTCTGTGGCGAATGAACCTCAAAATTAATATATAATCATCGAAATCATTTCACACATAATATACAAGGTAACTCGAATGCCATGAGTGTGGATGTGACTCGTTAGGTCGTCATGTTCTGTGGCGAATGAATCTTTTAGTATTTGACAAACTAACATTATTAACTTTTGTATTGTATGATTAACACATACAGAATACGTTTACATACTGTGCACTGAAATAAAGGAAAATGTTAACACAATTTTCACTCTAAGTTATGTACATAACAAACATAATTTATGTTTATATTTAACATACTTCACCTATACAAGTATGTTAAAAGCAGACATAAATTATATCTTAATATCTTATATTCATATTCCTACTTTGACACGACGCACTACAATCATAATAAACATACTTCGTGGTAGAATGTACCGGCTAGATATTGGGAAGGAGTGAATACGGGAACCAAGTCCATTGTGTGATACTTTGCCCAGCAGTAAGCTTTGAAATTAGTTACATTAATACACGATTTATGTTGGTGATGTTTGCGTTACACGTGATACTATTTCACAAAGCACCATGAGCAACAGAAAGTACTTAACGTCATAAATCAATGTGATTGAACTCTGAAATAGTTTTGTTAATATCCTCTTTTTAATTATACAGTATATGGTTGTCACCAGAGTGAGCCAGGAATACAACAGTCGAAGTGATTTCTGTATTTTTGAGTGGGTTCGTATGTTTAATTGTTTCTACTGAGTCAATTATCAAACTGGTTCAGTAACATCCTTTTTAATGAATATTCTTCGAAACGTTTTTCATTGTTATGCCATTATTTGTTGAACACTTTCATAATTTATATTATTACAATCATTATCAAGCTATATTAAAAGTAATAATTATTAGTAAAACTCAAGTATATGTATATATTTTTTTCTCTCTGACGCATTAAAACTTTTTGTAGTGCATTGTCTATATGCATGATCTCTCGATTAATTATATATGAAAGTTTAATTGTTTCCATTTTCCACCGTTAGCTTTGATTAAACCAAATCTGTAAAAATCATGTATGATTCAACAAAAATAACATGCATGTTTGACTGATTGCAAGAAACTCTACTTCATTATTCTGATCTAAAAGTTTTAATAAAAATTTATTAAAAGTTCAATAAGCCACTCTAAATCCATAGTTTATAAAATATACCTATTTCAAAGTAAATATATCTATACAAGAAAATTAATTAATTAAACTTCTTGAACAGGGCTGTTCTGAGATATACTTAATTCGAAGACCTGTTATTTTTTTATAACATTTGATAAAGTTATCGCTAGAGAATCTGAGTGACATTAAACACATACGTCTGATAAATTTGTTCACTGATCCGTGTGAGACTCACAGGAAGTTTCTTCATAAGTAGCACACGATATATTCAGTACTATACAAAAACAAAAGTTTGCGTTAAAAATTAGCAAAATTTGCGTCACTGTAATCAGGCAATAAATAAAATGTTCAGAAAACGTCTGTTAAACATAGCACTGTAATTCAAAATACTGCTGTGTATGTTAAAGGGGAATTTTTAAACTGAACGACACACGTGGGATAAACGGATAAGTGAAAGACACTTGGGGTTTCAGGATTAGCCGTTCATAATTTTGAATTACTGACCAGAGGGATGGCAGGCAACCAACAGCATCCGCCCCAGTGAGGGTTTTACAGAACTTTTGAACAGAATAACGGGGTTTAATATCACGTTTATAACGCATGTACAGTTGCACGTGCGGAGCATCATCAGGTTTCGAACCTCGGACCGTTCGGTCGACAGATCAGCATGATAACCGCTAGGTTTGGATGTTATGATACTGCCCACAACGGTTGCTTAACACTTGCTATCGTGCACCTTCTTCAGGTATAGAAAGAGCTATACAATCTGTGTCGTTCGTATGAAATCTATGTATGTGTCACCAGAGTTAATAACAATGAAACTTTATCTGATATGTGTTTATTTTATAGTATACAGTAAACTTAGAGTTGGAATTGACTTGGTAATAAACAATAGTGTTAAAAAAAAACTTCAAATATTGAACATTAAATCGAAACATTTTACAGCGAGTTAGAAATCGGGTTTCAATAACCGCGGTGGGCAAATCACATATAACCAATTGTATAGCTTTGTTCTGAAAAAGAAACAAACAAACATTTTATAGTGCAGTTAATCGAATATTTTTGCTTGACTTTTCAAACTAAAATTGTGGGAACCATGCCGTTTTTTATATTTTACTTAAGAAGGTTTGAAGAAACTAAACTTTTACCATAAGTATTACAAACCAATACATATAAGATGAATGTTTTACCATAAGTATTACAAACCAATACATATAAGATGAATGTTTTGCCATAAGTATTACAAACCAATACATATAAGATGAATGGTTTTACCATAAGTATTACAAACCAATACATATAAGATGAATGCTTTACCATAAGTATTACAAACCAATACATATAAGATGAATGTTTTACCATAAGTATTACAAACCAATACATATAAGATGAATGTGTACATCGCATAACTTATCAAATAATGATTTACAACAAAGTCAAATAGACAAAGAACTGAATGTAGATTTGTGTTAAAACTTTGAAGCTCATTGAATTTATTTAACAATACTGCAAATAATATTCTAATTCACTTATTTTGTTGTTGTTCTTGCAAATTGCATGATAATATTATTTATATATAAAGTCGAGATGGAACCTTTCTTAATTTATCTCTTCTGTGGCTACGTAGCCTCATTAACGCTGACCACACTACTTCTGAAGTTTGGTATCCCCATGCTGTTGAACACGTGGGTCCTAATCTATAGAAACTTTGGAATAGTGGAGTATGCTTGAGAACTGTGATATCCTTGTTGAGCACGTGCCTAGCAACTTACAAGTATGTCACAATTAAAGATTGATATTCACCCTAAAGTATGTTCTATTGTCACCAGAAAATAAATGAATCTGTACGTTGATAAGCATTCTTGACTTGATACAAATCTCGAACTACGAAGCATACAACATAACCTGTATGTATGAACTTTCATCAAATGTGGAAACTTCAAAAAGTAAGGATTAGCAGCAATCAGCATCTTAACTGGCTTATACTAGAATAACTGTCTCCACGTGACTGGTTTGTAGTAAAAAAATTAGTTGGACAACCGAAGAATTAGCGGGGTCCCACATTCTGTGTAACAGACTATATGCAAAATACGAATACGAAACGTGTAAATATGCGCTTACGCACATACATAGATACGTGCTGTTAATGTCTCTAACGCCTCACCCCTCCCGTGTCTCTGCGGTAAGTCTGCAGGCTTATAACGCTAAAAATCGCGTTTCGATACCCGAGGTGAGCAGAGAGAGCACAGATAGCCCATTGTGTAGCTCAGCGCTTACCAACAAACTGTTTCTGACATTTTGAATGAATTCCTTTGGTCTATTTGTAAGACGTGAGTAAGGTAATGAATAAATATTTTAAACCTTGAGTCTTTTTGATACGCATCCATGATCTTGTAGATTATAGAGTTTTATTTTACTCAAAAAAAGTTTCTCTGGCTTGTTTGTTTATTGAATTTCGCGCAAAGCTACTTTAGGGCTAACTACGCTATCGGGCCCCAATTTTGTATACTTTGAATAGCTCAGAGGGAAGGCAGCTAGTCAACACCAATCGTCGCCAACTCTTGGACTACTCTTTACCAAGGAAGAGTGGGATTGAACGTTATATTATAATGCCCTCACAGCTGAAAGGACAAACAAGTTCGGTAACGGGTTTCGATCTCGTAACCCGCATATTGTGAGTCGAGCGTCCTAACCACAAGCCTTACTAGGCTACTCAAAAAAAAATTCAAAAAATGTATTTTTAATATTTTGAACCATTTTTTTAAGGTGTGGCGTTTTTCACTATTGTTGTTTTCTGCTCGAAAATCGTAAATAAAAAATACCTGACAGCTTCAATACCTCTTCTATTCTTTAGTCTTCAAGGTGACAGTCTTTCAAAAAATGGTTTTGAATATTTAAAATTCAAATTATATTTTGAAAATATAATTTATATTTTAAGTATTTTGTACGTATTATTTGATCTTCAACAAATCGTTGTTTTCATTGTCCTAAGGCGTTAAAGAAAACGAGTTAATCTTTAATATTCTAATTGAATTTCTTTACTTAGAGAAACAAAGGAGAAGAAGAACAACGGAGTTTTCACTATTAGTCTTTAAATTTGTAAGTAGATGAATTAACTAAGAAAGAAGCAAACAGAGAAATCTGTAATTTTCACTCTTTTCAAAAATCTTCATTTGATTTCCAACATCATAGTTGTTTTGTAGCTTTGATATACTTCATTATTTATTTATCAGGATAAAATCAGACACTTTCCTATGTAATCTTATAAATTTCTTATTCATCGTTGGTTCTGCTTAGAAAGGGTGAGGGAATCTGAACCTTAAAAGGTGATTAAAATATAAAAAAAGAACATAATTAGGCGGAAAACAGAGAAAAGTGAGATATGTTTTATTGATTAACGTCAATTTATTATGACTAATCAGGATATATCAATCACCGTGATCTCTGTTTGGAATAAGTTACCATGGAGATGATCGCAGAACTGTGTCTAATAGTAGTTTTTTTTTATGATCACTAGTGTTATTGGTTTTCTCTGTTTCTTGTTTCTTAACAGGAAATGAAACACTCGCAGTCCATTAAACAGTTTTTGTCTGTTTGTTATTCCGATTTATCCATCCTTGAAATAATAAACACTAGCACGGGAAATTAAGGCCCTCGTATAATAATATTTTAATACTATACATAGATGCTTTTAATAAAGGGGCGTATAACTTCTGTCTGCGTTGTTTTGGGTATACTAGAGAGAGAATGATGTTTATAAATTAATGATACATAGCCGGGTAGTTGATATCAAAAAAATAAACAGAAAAATAATGTTTCTTTAGGTTAAAATATTGATATTTCACAATGATGTCGGAAATTCTACCAGAGTCGTTTCATAGTAGAAAAGAAATTCGCGGGTTAAAAATCCGTAAAAATGTTGTTATTTTTTTAACAAAAACTTTCCATGGCTAGTAAAGCTTTAATATAAGGATATTGATATTTTGATATTTTACAATAATATAGGAAACTCTACCAATTTTATTACAAATCGTTTTGTGTTAAAAACATCTCACGTGAACAATTCGTAAAAAAAAAAAAAACTGACATGAACAATAAAACTTTAACCAAACAGTAAACTTTTATTGGCCAATTGACTATACGTATTTTATGATTGGTGCGTTAGGAGAGAGTTGATTTATGATAAATGTAAAATTTCATGTTGATTGAAAGTTATTATTGAGTATCAGAAGGCTCAGTCATATAAATATTGTCATAAGACACAACTGTATTTCGCTTCAGCTAAATTTAGCAACGAGATGTTCTGAAAACTTTATTTTATTGTCGTAGGTTATGTTACGCCTTATGGTTTATTTTTAACAGGAAGTCCTTACAAATTTAGATGGCGAAAACTTATTAGAGCAAATAAAAATGATTTAGAGAATGTTGTAGATTATTTATATTTACTGCTTTTCTTCGTTCTTAGTGAACATTAATTTTTCAAATTAAGAGTTTCAAACTTTGTGTTCGAAAATGCTAGGCATTATACATAAATAACGCATTAAAGAAATAAAGAATGTTTCTACAGAACTGTCGCTAATCCTTTAAGATACCTTACATTCCCTAAAGTAGCTTACTGATTAAGGGACGGTCTGATTTATTTCTGGGAAATTTAGTTGATATTGAACAAACTCAGATAAGTATGGCGAGTATAAAATAACGTGGCCTTGCATCTTTTCCGCGATTATTTTGTATTTATGGCGAAATTAATAAGGCTATTTTGAACTATTGAGCATAGGGAAGACAGCCAATCAGCAGCACCCTTCCACCCACCATTTAAGTTACTGACTGTCATTCTTATAACTAACCCGCACTCGGGCCCGGCATGGCCAAGTGGTTAAGGCACTCGACTCGCAATCTGAGGGTCGCGGGTTCGAATCCCCGTCACACCAAACATGCTCGCCCTTTCAGCCGTGTGGGCGTTATAATGTGACGGTCAATCCCACTATGCGTTGGTAAAAGAGTAGCCCAAGAGTTGGTGGTGGGTGGTGATGACTAGCTGCCTTCCCTCTAGTCTTACACTGCTAAATTAGGGACGGCTAGCGCAGATAGCCCTCGTGTAGCTTTGCGCGAAATTCAAAAAACAAACAAACAAACAAACTGACCCGCAACTTAAAAATCGAGGAATATTTCGTCGTATCGCTCGGATTCGAAGCCGGCTCGCGAGGTCCGAAATCAAGAGTTTTATCATAGCGCCAAACCGCGCTCTTTTCTCGTCATTAACAAATAAAAGTAGTAATAATAAGAGTAACAAGAAATATAATGTTATAGAACTGTCTTGATGAGCTTATATTATATGATTTTACTGGTGAGAGATAAGATTTATATTATTGGAATAATATTTCAGCTATGTTATCAAGATTTCGAATCCTGGCGCAGGCGTTTGGCGAAACTGTAGTACAGCAATAAAGGTCTGTTACAGAAAATCCTATAGATGAAAGAAAAAATAAAACATTCTTTTGTAAACAGTAGAATATGCTTAGAGTTCTTCATGAAAGAGAAAGACAGTGAATAAGATATTTTTTACGATATATATAAATTATTTATGAAAATTAAAGGAATGTTTGTTTGTAATTAAGCACAAAGCTACACAATGGGCTATCTGTGCTCTGCCCACCACGGGTATCGAAACCCGGATTCTAGCGTTGTAAGTCCGCAGACATACCTCTGTGCCACTGAGAGGCTTAAAGGAATGAAAGCATCAGAATAGAAATGTAAGCTGGTAAAACTAAGCCAGTTTCAAAACGTATAGAACTAGAAACCGTGTTTATCGTCCCTAATGGATTAATATTGGAATGTTGAGAATTAACATCCTAGTTAACTGAGCGGATGATATTTAAGCCTCATCTACGTAATTATGCCTAATAAACCAGAGATTTGAATTACAAAGGATAATTATTCAGTTAGTATTAGTTTCGGTAACAAGCAATTTTCAAATGAGAAAATAATAAGAGTTTCTTTGCTACATCACCTACTTAATCATAAAACACTTTACAAAGGAAAACAATAACAAAAATGATGTTGTTTGTACTGAGCAAATTTCTAAGGCTTAACAGGGACAAACTCAGAGATATCTATGATAAAATCAGTCCTGAGATTCACGACTGTGCCTAAAGAAGTGTAGGATGACTTGATTTTCTAGCTAATAACAAACAGGTGTTGGTCGAACTTCAGACCCACCTTTTACCCCGCAAAGATGACCAGAACAGTCACCAGTGTAATTATCTACTCAAGCCAGTTAAAATTACATCAAACACAACGAGGTCATTTTTAGAAGTACTGGCGTTTGACACCATCTGTCCAACCGGAAAGATGTCTTTATTAGTTGTGGTACTTTTTATAGAAATCCTTTGTGTCATTTACTTGTGTTATACTCGTACTGTTTGTTATCTATAATGATTAGTTTGTGCTTGAGTTTCTGTGCTAGACAGGTCTTTATCAAATATCTTAAATACTGTTTCATCTACCAAAATACATTGAACTTTATTCAAAAACCAGTTTATCCTCAAGTATAACTCTATTCCTCTTATCAGGCTGCAAAGAAAGCAGAGCAAGATTCAAACTATGTTATTTCAAAACTACGTTTCATAACACATGAAGAATATGAGGCACACTGTTAAAATTATAAGCATGAATTCCTTCTTCCAGGAATACCGCAAACTAAAATAACAATGTTATCGAAGCTTACATCTTTGTTTGGCTGAATCTTACTGCTTTTCAACTGTTTCAGTAGAAACGTCAACAGAATAACACCCAATCTAAAGTTCATTGTGTTATCGTGCCTGAATGTATTTGTGAGTTTTAGATAAAACAGAACTCGATAAATTGTATTTTACAGCAGCATGATCATACAGTAAACGGTAATTTTGTTTTAGGTAAAGTTTTTGCTTGTTTGGAATTAAGCAATAGCTACACAATGGGTTATCTGTGCTCTACCAACCACACGTATCGAAACCCGGTTTCTTGCATTGTAAGTCCGCAGACACACCGCTGTGCCACTGTTAATTAAAGTTAAAATGTATATATATTTTGTTTCGTTTTTTACACTCCTTATGGTAAACCTACAGTAATTACTAGATTACGATTACAGTTCTAAAAATACATATTTTGCATTTCTGTAGTGACTATTAATTTCAAATTTGTTGTTTACTACCGAGTGATTAAATAAAATAGAAAATATAACAGGAAAAAGAAGTTCTTGATGTGAGCCTAATGAAGTATTCTGAATGATCTTTTCTTATATATAAATACTGTGTACTTACTAGAATTGTAATATATACATTTTCAATAGATGCTCCAGAATGATGTGTTGTATACGACCTCGTCGTTCAAATTTAAACTTCGAGAGGGACACTAATTTTTACTTGTTTTTGTAAAGAGCTCCTACACTCTATCAATAAAAAAAAAACATTCAGTTAAAACATCGTGAGTTATTAAGGTTATGGACTTTAGGCTGGTATATGACTAACTAATAAAAACATACAGGTTAACATACATATCGTAAGCAGTAACTAGAAAATGTGTTATGTCTGAATGCGTGGAGAGTTATTGGCTGTTTCGTTGTGCTGGAATGCTTAAATCACGCTATAGTTTCGGTTGCTTGGACAGAACAGTAGACTAACTCTGTTTCAGAATGTTAGTAATTGTGTCTACAAAACGTATTAAAAATCGTTACCGAAAAGGTGAATCTGAGATCGCCATATAGAGAAATGTTCATGTATTCCCAGTATTACTTCAATGAATGTTTGTTAATTATATCAATGGTAATTTTTAATTGCAAAGAGTTGTAAAATATAATTTTTGAGACGGCCCCCATCCCACCCACGCATGAGAAACTAACCGCGTACCCATAAACCACACACAAACGGTTGCATCGCGCGACTTGTACCAGCTCTTCCAAACACGGGACGCTGCTGTGTTTCTATAGTGTGAAAGAAAACTGTTTTGAATTACGAGTTGGGAAGTGACTGTCTTCTTCTTTGAGAAATGGTAAGATGTTTTAAGTTCCTTCTACTATTATTAGTTTACCTACGACTACTGAAAACAGAATCTGTAAATATAATAGTTCGGACGGCGAGCGAGTCTTCTACAATGCATTATGAACGTGGCGATAAGGGTTGAGATGTATCCCCCCTCTGCTGAGTATCAGCACGCATTGCACATTGACGCACTAGTTCCCTCCATGTCGGATCTCAATTAGCTGCTCTAAGTTATCTTATGTCCGGCATTTTGTTCTACATTCCAAGTACATAGTACGGTCTATAGAAATCACTGGCTTGTCTCAAGTTCTTAAGTAATGCTGAATCTCTGTGTTCCTTTTTTTTTACTCTGTGTGTGTGTGTGTGCTCTTATTTCTCTAAAGTAAAGTGTACGGTTTCATGTCATGCAATACACTGCATGCACTCAATACATTTATAACAATTTATCTGTGTCATGGTCTAGCAGTTTTCTTCACTCACGTTACTCTTTCTATCGGCATTCAAAGATGTCAGCGGTGATGTTTTTATTTTTGATTTATAAAATAAACACTTCGAGAGAGGTTAAACATAAACGTTGTAATTGTAGACAGATGTTCATGAGGTACAACTAATGTTTTCGCGCTTCCTTACATAACCTGCTAGAGAAATAGAAAAAGATGTTGTTGTTTTTATTTATCCGTGTTTGATTTTAATAATAGAAATAAAAGCACTTCCTAAGTACTTTAAAGCCTATTTATCGAGTGCTCGAAATTCGTTCGGAAACATTAAATATCGGTGTAATTTACATCAGCTTGGTGAATGAGTAACAACAATTTTTTTAGTGTCTGCCTTTTTCTTCTCAGCTTTATGTTCTATACTGATGTAAAAAATGACTTATTTTTTAAGTATTTATACCATAAAATAAATTCTAGTTTCCTACAAGTATCTTGTTTAGTTTGATACTATATTTAACCTAATTTGATCAGAATAGTGTTACATGGTAACATAAAAAAAGACACCAAAATAAAGGCCTCAACATTTCTGTGACTGATAAAAATTTATTTCATAATCTATTTACCCAGAAGAATGGAACAGTAACCCTATTCTCTACCCCTAAAGATGTACTTGAGGAATCCTTAAAGGTATAATCTTCGCTTTTTTTCAGATAGAATTTAATATAATAAATATATATATAAGGGGCTGGATATTATGTTGTTTGTCAAGAAGGGGCTGGATATTATGTTGTTTGTCAAGATGGGGCTGGATATTATTTAGTTTGTCAAGAAGGGGCTGGATATTATGTAGTTTGTCAAAAAGAGGCTGGATATTATGTAGTTTGTCAAAAAGGGGCTGGATATTATGTAGTTTGTAAAGAAGGAGTTGGATATTATGTAGTTTGTCAAGAAGGGGCTGGATATTATTTAGTTTGTCAAGAAGGGGCTGGATATTATGTAGTTTGTCAAAAAGGGGCTGGATATTATGTAGTTTGTCAAGAAGGAGCTGAATATTATGTTATTTGTCAAGAAGGAGCTGGATATTATGTTATTCATCAAGAAGGAGCTGGATATTATGTAGGTTGTAAGAAGGAGCTGGATATTATGTAGTTTGTCAAGAAGAAGCTGAATATTATGTTATTTATCAAGAAGGAGCTGGATATTATGTAGTTTATCAAGAAGGAGTTGGATATTATGCAGTTTATCAAGAAGGAGTTGGATATTATGTAGGTTGTCTGTAGTTTTATATCACCCAGTTATTGAAGTTTCATTACATGTAGAAAAGTAAGCTGTGCTAAGTTAGTAGGTTGATGTACTTACTATGCAATTTAAGCCCATACTAGTAGATTTTTGTAATAAATGTACAGGATCCAAAACTATTCATTTTCTTTGTTAAAATATATCAACAATATATTATATTTCTGGAAGAATAAATTGGGTTACAATCGGTATATATGAAGTCGAGACAAAAATTATAAATAGTTTTTAAAGGGCTTTTGATACTACAGTATTACAACAGATAGATAAACCGAAATTCCCCTCTCCCTCCACAAAGACAACTAATTCTGACAATTTGAGTTTTATGTAAGTGTATTTCGAGGTCCTTCAACATTATCCAAACATATAAAAAGAACTCATTTTCTACCCAATCGTTCTCTTTCCAAAAGCCCCCCAGTAGCACAACGATATGTCTTACAACGCTAGAAGCCGGGTTTCAATACCCGTAGTGAGCAGAGCACAGATAGCCCTTTGTGTAGCTTTGTGCTTAACTACAAACAAAGAAAAAACAACACCTTCTTTGCTCAAAAAACAAAAAAAACGAGATTAAAAATAAATGCAATGTTTTCGTATTTCGTGTTGTTACCTACCAACGCATGCCTTTTTTCAATTTATAGTGGACATTCTGTTGAAAGTTAATAATAGTCTCTCAACCATGAACACATACAGCTTCGGTAGGTTTTATAGCCAATCTATTATGTTAAATTTATCATTCTTTGTTCATTTTAGTCGCTACAAATAGGTTTAATGTAGTATTAATATTGTTTAGGAATAGTAAATTAATTACATAGCAAGCTTCACATCGTTTGTACTTTATTCATTTTTTTATAGCCATTTTATAACATGGGTATATTATAATTAATTGCTTCTCTACAAAATGTATTGTACTATATAAAAATTAAAATCGCTGAACAACCATCCCAATCTTCAGTGAACATTAGACGTAAGAAATTACACGCGCAGACATTTTACATGTAGCAAGGATCGGCTACATAAGTAACAGATTTAAGTAATGAAGCCCGCGTTTGCATGATTTTTTCTTCAGAAAGCGTACGTTTTTTTTCTTCGATTTTTACATATATTATAAAGTGCCTGATTTATATGGTTACTTTAATCATGACGTGCCTGATTTATATAGTTACTTTCATCATGGCATACCTGATTATATAGTTACTTTAATACTTACGTGCCTGAATTATATACTTACTTTAATCGTTACGTGCCTCATTTATACAGTTATTTTAATCATGACGTGCCTGATTGTAGTAACTTTCGTTATGGCGTACCTCATTATATAGTAAACTTAGTTGTGATGTGCCTAATTGTATAATGGCTTTCGTCATGACGAGTCTGTTTATTTAGTTACTTTAATCACGACGTGAGTGATTGTATAGTAACTTTCATCATGGCGTACCTGATTATATAGTTACTTTAATCATGACGTGCCTGAATTATATAGTTACTTTAATCATGACGTGCCTGAATTATATAGTTACTTTAATCATGACGTGCCTGAATTATATAGTTACTTTAATCATGACGTGCCTGAATTATATAGTCACTTTAATCATGACGTTCCTAATAGTATAGTGACTTTAATCATGATGTCCCTGACGTATTTAGTGACGTCGTTTCGTGTCTAATTTAATGTTGTTTAGAAGCTACTCAGTCCATTCAATTCACAAATCATATGATTAAACTCTTAGTAGAATAGCTGTATTCTTCCTGATGGATAATTCGAGGTACCACATAGAAGTTTCGAAAACAAAATTAAAGTGTCAAGTATAGGACGATCATCTGAAATGGTGTGTTGTGAATTTTCTAGTCTGTGATGAATGTATAGTTAACTGAAGTATGGTGATGACAGAAGAAGAGTTGGATAAACTTTAGGGTGAATTGCTGGCCTTATTTTTGAAACTTTGTTTAGGACTGATCATGATAGACATCTTTGAATAAGATATTATTGTGTTCACATAAATCGTTTATATTGAATGAAATTAAATACAGGTCTTGCAAAAGACACAATATTTAACCAAATCTGTCATCAAAATGTATAAATTCTAGTCAGGAGACACAGTCCATATTAGTTGCTCCATGGAATTGAATGTAAACTGTTTAGTCTTGCATAACGGTATGATTTTATTCCTCAGCCCCATCCCTTAAAAATAGTAAAAATTAACACATGCATTTACAGGCGGTAATAGGAGAAACAGTAAACCGAGCAGACTTCCTCGGTGAAGTCATCACTGGAAAAAAGAGTGCGTTTTGTTTAATCCCCTCACCTCAGAAGCTACACACTCTCTTAGAAGGGTAACACAGCGTCTCCTGGTTGACTGCACACGTTACACACAATTTGGAAGGCTCTGCGCATGGCATGGTGGGAAAGGAGATTGTACTAAAGAAATCGAAAAGTTCATTCCGACTGATTTAAAATGTGAAATTAGAAATCACGTATGAAAGTAATTCAGTTTTAAAGCTGGGTGGCTCTGGTATAAGAGAAAATAGCACCGAGTTACATGATCGCTATTTTTGAAGGTTTTTTTCTTTTTTACAACATAGAAGTTGTGTTCTCTCTCTCTTTTTTTTAAAGAACCAGTAACATGAAAATCTCACTTATATCGTATAGTCACATCTCTGTCAGTTTTCTTTGTGTTCTCTCTCTCTCTTTTTTTAAAGAACCAGTAACATGAAAATCTCACTTATATCGTATAGTCACATCTCTGTCAGTTTTCTTTGTTGCAATATAAATATAGTATATATATATATATCTTCGCTTTGTCTAGTAATGAAGGATGAAATCTTACTATCCAAAAGCGCTGGCCCGGCATGGCCAGGTGGTTAGTGTGCTCGACTTGCAATCTGCGGGTCGCGGGTTCGAATCCCCGTCCCACCAAACATGCTCGTCCTTTCAGCCGTGGGGGCGTTATAATGTATCATCCTCAATATAACAATTTTTACATTGTGTAGTTTTTATATGGTGATATTTGGACTGCGGGATTTATGATTCCGTTAGACGGTCAAAATTTACTCAAGCGTTTTGACGTTACCTGGCTGGTTGGCGGTTTATTTTACCGCAAGATACACGATTTTATCAGCAACTTACTTGACAGTGGCGCCATCCAAATCCTCAACATATCGGGACTTTCATGTGATGTTGAGAGCAACAATGAATTACTGAAAATAAAATAAGTAGCAAATGAGTTGATATTTCATACATAAAATACGTGGAGTTACACCTGAACTGAAATATACAGTTCACATTGGGACGCTTTTTCGTCAGTTTTACCCTAAAATAATCCGGGCGGACAATCAGAGAAACTTTGTTACGCTAATTGTGTATTTCGACAAGATATGTAAAAACATTTTTTTGTCGGAAAGAAGAACGATAAATATCTTATATTTCAGTAAAACAACAGTAAAGCGTGTATCGCTCACTGTTTAAATAACATTTGGAGCTGGAAATACTCAAATTAGAAACGTATAGAGAAAATAGAAGACCAGTTAAACAGGGAGATATAAACAGAAATGCTGCGTCTAGTTAGACATGTTCGCACTCAGTGTAAATATGTTTAAGTATTCAGTTATTGGTACACCAGTTGAAGCACGAATTAACCAGTTTTAATAATAAAAAATTCACTTGGATCTTGTACATTTGTTATAATCTACTTTATACACTCACAGTATCGAAAATCCGAGGTTAAAAAGGCCGACTCTGGAAAAATAATTGAAAAAAGAAGGTTAAGGAGATAGCTGGAAAATTTCTTTCTGCTTGAGAAGTATATCTAATTTGAATAACTTACTTGAATATAAATGAGATGTTGAATATGTTATTACACAATCAAATAGAACCTTCGTAGATATTTTAGTCAACTGCTCGTGTCGTACGTCATCAGGAGGTAAAGTTTTTGTTTGTTTGTTGTTTTTTTTACTACCAATCGTGAAATTGAACGTAGACATCTTCAGAAACGATGGATGATCATCAGATGAAAAAAACAAAGATGGAATGTGCGGTTTCCATATCTGTTTGGAGTTTCATTTTACTTAGATACACTAAAGAAAATGGAGGTTAAAAGTTGTAGTTTAAAATGTGGTAGACGTTATTCGAAACGATGTACTTGTGGCTGTAAAACGATCATTTATTCAAATTGCGTGAGTGAAAACAAAGGAGAATGTATTATAATATCTATTGCCGACGAGACCTTTCGGCCAATACCAGGCCTCATCAGGCCGACTGGGACACGACACGCACAGTAGTGGTCTAGGCGCTATATAATAAAGTTTGAATTGCGTTAAAAGTGAACAGACAAATGATTAAGTAATCAAAATAAGAAATGAGAGGGCGCTAAGCATAGCATGTGTTTACTCAAGAATACGAGCAGTAAATTGAACTTCTTGTCTATATTTGGTTTTGTCAGTCGATAGCCAGTAATGTTATGATATATTGCGTTTGAATAGAGTTTATGTATTTATCTGACTCAAAATATGTAAATATATATATCATACGTAGTGCTACAACTTCTCGTGTAAGGTATCTTAGCGGTTAGGTTAGAAGTTGATGAATGAACTTTGATTGTGAAACATGAGTTCACGGTGCAGCTAGTGATGTATGGTCTTTCTATAAAATCAGCAAGCATATTCCGGTGATTAAGATTAATCGATACACGAACTTCCTGTAGTTTAGTTTGTGTATATTTTACTAGAAACCTAAAGAGAAAAATAAAATTGAGTTTTTGCCAGTGGTAGAAAAACTGTATAGAAACTGTAACAACATATTACTAAAACTTTACTCTGAAACTTGGTTACTATATTATGATACTTATATTAATACATACCAACTTTTAAGATCCTATAACTAAGGCGTAATATATGTAGTTATCAAATGAATTTCATGGTAAGTCTGTGAAACGTATGCGTTTCGGCTACTAAGCTTGCGTAGTTTCACTGGAAAGTCTACGTTTTCCTGTAGCTTAATAAACTCAAGCAATGTTCTTTTATCATGTAAATAAATTAGCAATGTTCTTTTATCGTGTAAATAGATTAGCGATGTTCTTTTATCATGTAAATAGATAGCGATGTTCTTTTGTCATGTTTATAGATTAGCAATGTTCTTTTGTCATGTAAATAGATAGCGATGTTCATTTGTCATGTATATAGATTAGCAATGTTCTTTTATCATGTAAATAGATTAACGATATTTTTTATCATGTAAATAAATAGCGATGTTCTTTTGTCATGTATATAGATTAGCAATGTTCTTTTATCATGTAAATAGATTAGCAATGTTCTTTTATCATGTAAATAGATTAGCA